>NC_060185.1:27070581-27148081 GCF_021184085.1 Oncorhynchus gorbuscha
TGTGTGTGTGTGTGTGTGTGTGTGTGTGTGTGTGTGTGTGTGTGTGTGTGTGTGTGTGTGTGTGCGCGCGTGTGCGTGTGTGCGTGTGTGCGTGTGTGCGTGTGTGTGTGTGCGTGTGTGTGTGTGTGTGTGTGTGTGTGTGTGCGCGCATGCATATTTACGAGATATTCTACATACAGTGCTGTTGTGTCTGAACAGCACATTGGGTATATACTTGCTAGACATTGTATGTAACTAACAATGTGAGCCACAAGATCAGAATAACCCTCTTCTTCCTCATAATGAGGGCAGAGGTTTCTGTTAAACCAATGTGATTTACTTGTGATTCTGCCAAATGTATCTAATCTTACAGTTAAGATACAGTAATCTTGTTCATAATTGGCATTTTAAAAATAGAAGTTATTAAATTAGCAGAAAAAAGACTCATATGGTCAATTAGAAATAACACTTGGCACAGGAAGCTTTGGACCTGAGCCATATAAGGGCTTAAATTAAATAGAACTGGAAGGGCCTGATTATAGAACTGCTGAATATAGAAGCAGTACAGCAATTCTTGATGCAAGGCTTTCTCTAATGTTGGATCAATGGCTAGAACTTAAATGTTGACACTACTTTCATTTTGACAGTGTAACATCACTGGTCAATGTTACAAACATGCATGTGCACGTGCACACGCCCATGCACACGTGCACACACAGAAACACATACACAGAAACACATACTGCTTCCAATTCATCACCCGGCACGTAGTGAGGAACAGGTTAAGTCTCAGGCCTCCACTACAAAGGGACTGTGAAATGTCGGAATCAAAAAAGTCAACAAGCGACCAAACGAACAAACGCCACACCGATGCCTTTTGGTCTCAACTTCATAGGGCAAAATGCATATTCATGAAGTAAGCAACTTGTGATCCCAAACAAAGTAAAGCTCTGGCTCAGAGAGATTGGCCAAGCCGTAATGACTTCTTCGTTTTAAGCCCGCATAAGAAAGCCAGATTCCCTGTGCTTGTCGTCCATGAGAATATTTAATACCGTTATTAATCATTTTTAATCCGTTTGCTTTTAATTAAGAAACAGCATGTTGCTGTCCTATCAGCGTGTGCCAGGGCTCAGATTAATTGTAGCTTAAGATAGCTTGCCTTGATTGGTGTAATGTATTAGCTAACAAGACGCAGGCTTCTAAAGATACTTGTATACTACCTTGGGAACTTGGCACCACTCCATGGACCCTCTCTCTCTTTCTTTCTCACTCTCTCTTTCCCCTCCCTCTCCTTCCTTGCTACCTCTCTATCTCTATCCTCTCCCTCTCCCTCCTTGCTACCTCTCTACCTCTCTATCTCCTCCCTCTCCCTCCTTGCTACCTCACTCTCTCTATCCCCTCCCTCTCTCTCTTTCTTTCTCACTCTCTCTATCCCCTCCCTCTCCCTCCTTGCTACCTCTCTATCTCTATCCTCTCCCTCTCCCTCCTTGCTACCTCTCTACCTCTCTATCCCCTCCCTCTCCCTCCTTGCTACCTCTCTATCTCTATCCCCTCCCTCTCCCTCCTTGCTACCTCTCTATCTCTATCCTCTCCCTCTCCCTCCTTGCTACCTCTCTATCTCTCTATCCCCTCCCTCTCCCTCCTTGCTACCTCTCTATCCCCTCCCTCTCCCTCCTTGCTACCTCTCTATCCCCTCCCTCTCCCTCCTTGCTACCTCTCTATCCCCTCCCTCTCCCTCCTTGCTACCTCTCTATCCCCTCCCTCTCCCTCCTTGCTACCTCTCTATCCCCTCCCTCTCCCTCCTTGCTACCTCTCTATCTCTATCCCCTCCCTCTCCCTCCTTGCTACCACTCTCTCTGTATCCCCTCCCTCTCCCTCCTTGCTACCTCTCTATCTCTCTATCCCCTCCCTCTCCCTCCTTGCTACCTCACTCTCTCTATCCCCTCCCTCTCCCTCCTTGCTACCTCACTCTCTCTATCCCCTCCCTCTCCCTCCTTGCTACCTCTCTATCTCTCTATCCCCCTCTCCCTCCTTGCTACCTCTCTACCTCTCTCCCCTCCCTCTCCCTCCTTGCTACCTCACTCTCTCTATCCCCTCCCTCTCCCTCCTTGCTACCTCACTCTCTCTATCCCCTCCCTCTCCCTCCTTGCTACCTCTCTATCTCTATCCCCTCCTTCTCCCTCCTTGCTACCTCTCTACCTTTCTATCCCCTCACTCTCCCTCCTTGCTACCTCTCTACCTTTCTATCCCCTCCCCCTCCCTCTCCCTCCTTGCTACCTCTCTATCTCTCTATCCCCTCCCTCTCCCTCTTTGCTACCTCACTCTCTCTATCCCCTCCCTCTCCCTCCTTGCTACCTCACTCTCTCTATCCCCTCCCTCTCCCTCCTTGCTACCTCTCTACCTCTCTATCCCCTCCCTCTCCCTCTCCTTCCTTGCCTTCTCACTCTCTCTATCCCCTCCCTCTCCCTCCTTGCTACCTCTCTATCCCCTCCCTCTCCCTCCTTGCTACCTCTCTATCCCCTCCCTCTCCCTCCTTGCTACCTCTCTATCTCTATCCACTCCCTCTCCCTCCTTGCTACCTCTCTATCTCTATCCCCTCCCTCTCCCTCCTTGCTACCACTCTCTCTGTATCCCCTCCCTCTCCCTCCTTGCTACCTCTCTATCTCTCTATCCCCTCCCTCTCCCTCCTTGCTACCTCACTCTCTCTATCCCCTCCCTCTCCCTCCTTGCTACCTCTCTATCTCTCTATCCCCCCCCTCTCCCTCCTTGCTACCTCTCTACCTCTCTCCCCTCCCTCTCCCTCCTTGCTACCTCACTCTCTCTATCCCCTCCCTCTCCCTCCTTGCTACCTCTCTATCTCTATCCCCTCCTTCTCCCTCCTTGCTACCTCTCTACCTTTCTATCCCCTCCCTCTCCCTCCTTGCTACCTCTCTACCTTTCTATCCCCTCCCCCTCCCTCTCCCTCCTTGCTACCTCTCTATCTCTCTATCCCCTCCCTCTCCCTCTTTGCTACCTCACTCTCTCTATCCCCTCCCTCTCCCTCCTTGCTACCTCACTCTCTCTATCCCCTCCCTCTCCCTCCTTGCTACCTCTCTACCTCTCTATCCCCTCCCTCTCCCTCTCCTTCCTTGCCTTCTCACTCTCTCTATCCCCTCCCTCTCCCTCCTTGCTACCTCTCTATCTCTCTATCCCCTCCCTCTCCCTCCTTGCTACCTCTCTATCTCTCTATCCCCCCCCTCTCCCTCCTTGCTACCTCACTCTTTCTATCCCCTCCCTCTCCCTCCTTGCTACCTCTCTACCTCTCTATCCCCTCCCTCTCCCTCCTTGCTACCTCTCTATCTCTATCCCCTCCCTCTCCCTCCTTGCTACCTCAAATCAAATCAAATCAAATCAAATTTATTTATATAGCCCTTCGTACATCAGCTGATATCTCAAAGTGCTGTACAGAAACCCAGCCTAAAACCCCAAACAGCAAACAATGCAGGTGTAAAAGCACGGTGGCTAGGAAAAACTCCCTAGAAAGGCCAAAACCTAGGAAGAAACCTAGAGAGGAACCGGGCTATGTGGGGTGGCCAGTCCTCTTCTGGCTGTGCCGGGTAGAGATTATAACAGAACATGACCAAGATGTTCAAATGTTCATAAATGACCAGCATGGTCAAATAATAATAAGGCAGAACAGTTGAAACTGGAGCAGCAGCACAGTCAGATGGACTGGGGACAGCAAGGAGCCATCATGTCAGGTAGTCCTGGGGCACGGTCCTAGGGCTCAGGTCCTCCGAGAGAGAGAAAGAAAGAGAGAATTAGAGAGAGCATATGTGGGGTGGCCAGTCCTCTTCTGGCTGTGCCAGGTGGAGATTATAACAGAACGTGGCCAAGATGTTCAAATGTTCATAAATGACCAGCATGGTTGAATAATAGTAAGGCAGAACAGTTGAAACTGGAGCAGGAGCATGGCCATACCTCTCTATCTCTATCCTCTCCCTCTCCCTCCTTGCTACCTCTCTATCTCTCTATCCCCTCCCTCTCCCTCCTTGCTACCTCACTCTCTCTATCCCCTCCCTCTCCCTCCTTGCTACCTCTCTACCTCTCTATCCCCTCCCTCTCCCTCTCCCTCCTTGCTATCTCACTCTCTCTATCCCCTCCCTCTCCCTCCTTGCTACCTCACTCTCTCTATCCCCTCCCTCTCCCTCCTTGCTACCTCTCTACCTCTCTATCCCCTCCCTCTCCCTCTCCCTCTCCCTCCTTGCTACCTCACTCTCTCTATCCCCTCCCTCTCCCTCCTTGCTACCTCTCTACCTCTCTATCCCCTCCCTCTCCCTCTCCTTCCTTGCTACCTCACTCTCTCTATCCCCTCCCTCTCCCTCCTTGCTACCTCTCTACCTCTCTCTCCTCCCTCTCCCTCTCCCTCCTTGCTACCTCACTCTCTCTATCCCCTCCCTCTCCCTCTCCTTCCTTGCTACCTCTCTACCTCTCTCCCCTCCCTCTCCCTCTCCCTCCTTGCTACCTCACTCTCTCTATCCCCTCCCTCTCCCTCTCCTTCCTTGCTACCTCTCTACCTCTATCCCCTCCCTCTCCCTCCTTGCTACCTCACTCTCTCTGTCCCCTCCCTCTCCCTCCTTGCTACCTCTCTACCTCTATCCCTCCCTCTCCCTCCTTGCTACCTCACTCTACCTCTCTATCCCCTCCCTCTCCCTCTCCTTCCTTGCTACCTCACTCTCTCTATCCCCTCCCTCTCCCTCCTTGCTACCTCTCTACCTCTCTATCCCCTCCCTCTCCCTCTCCTTCCTTGCTACCTCACTCTCTCTATCCCCTCCCTCTCCCTCCTTGCTACCTCTCTACCTCTCTATCCCCTCCCTCTCCCTCTCCTTCCTTGCTACCTCACTCTCTCTATCCCCTCCCTCTCCCTCCTTGCTACCTCTCTACCTCTCTCCCCTCCCTCTCCCTCTCCCTCCTTGCTACCTCACTCTCTCTATCCCCTCCCTCTCCCTCTCCTTCCTTGCTACCTCTCTACCTCTCTCCCTCCCTCTCCCTCTCCCTCCTTGCTACCTCACTCTCTCTATCCCCTCCCTCTCCCTCTCCTTCCTTGCTACCTCTCTACCTCTATCCCCTCCCTCTCCCTCCTTGCTACCTCACTCTCTCTGTCCCCTCCCTCTCCCTCCTTGCTACCTCACTCTCTCTATCCCCTCCCTCTCCCTCTCCTTCCTTGCTACCTCACTCTCTCTGTCCCCTCCCTCTCCCTCCTTGCTACCTCACTCTCTCTATCCCCTCCCTCTCCCTCTCCTTCCTTGCTACCTCTCTACCTCTATCCCCTCCCTCTCCCTCCTTGCTACCTCACTCTCTCTGTCCCCTCCCTCTCCCTCCTTGCTACCTCACTCTCTCTATCCCCTCCCTCTCCCTCTCCTTCCTTGCTACCTCACTCTCTCTGTCCCCTCCCTCTCCCTCCTTGCTACCTCACTCTCTCTATCCCCTCCCTCTCCCTCTCCCTCCTTGCTACCTCACTCTCTCTATCCCCTCCCTCTCCCTCTCCCTCCTTGCTACCTCACTCTCTCTATCCCCTCCCTCTCCCTCCTTGCTACCTCACTCTCTCTATCCCCTCCCTCTCCCTCTCCTTCCTTGCTACCTCTCTACCTCTATCCCCTCCCTCTCCCTCCTTGCTACCTCACTCTCTCTGTCCCCTCCCTCTCCCTCCTTGCTACCTCACTCTCTCTATCCCCTCCCTCTCCCTCTCCTTCCTTGCTACCTCACTCTCTCTGTCCCCTCCCTCTCCCTCCTTGCTACCTCACTCTCTCTATCCCCTCCCTCTCCCTCCTTGCTACCTCACTCTCTCTGTCTCTTTCCCGTGTGTCTGCCATTTGATGCTGCAGTCTGGAGTCATAGCAACACCTCTCTCATCTCAGCAGTGGTGGGAAGACTACCCAATTGTCATACTTGAGAAAAAGTAAAGATACCTTAATAGAAAATGACTCAAGTAAAAGTGAAAGTCACCCAGTAAAATACTACTTGAGTAAAATTTTAAAAGTATTTGGTTTGAAATATGCTTAAGTTTGAAAAGGAAATGTATTTGCTAAAATATGCTTAAGTATCAAAAGCGAAAGTATAAATCATTTCAAATTCCTTATATTAAGCAAACCAGACGGCACAATTTTTTTTACAGATAGCCAGGGGCACATCATTACAAATGAAGCATGTGTTTAGTGAGTATGGTTCACCAGGGATGTTCTCTTGATACGCTTGTGAATGAAACCATTTTCATGTCCTGCTAAGCATTCAAAATGTAATGAGTAATTTTGGGTGTCTGGGAAAATGTATGGAGTAAAAAGTACATTATTCTCTTTAGGAATGTAGTGAAATAAAAGTAAACGTTGTCAAAAATGTAAATAGTAAAGTACAGATACCCCCAAAAACGACTTAAGTAGTACTTTACACCACTGCCTCTCAGCATGGTGGTTTATGTGTACCCCTGTTACCAGCTTGCCTGCCAGGCCTGGCTCCCCTGGTGAGGCAATGTGATGTTCTAGAAGACTTCCTCCAGACAGGCCAGGGTTTATTGTGACATCACCACTCTGTATGTTTGTTTGATCCTTGTCTTACCCTACAGGGGCCTGGGTGGAGGGAGGAGAGGGGCTGGGGTATTACTCAGGCTGGGGCTAGGACTGGGTCTGGGACTAGGGCTGGGGCTAGGGCTGGGACTAGGGCTGGGGTTGGGACTAGTGCTTGCACTAGGCAGGATACAAAGGAGGAGGTTCAGTATGAGGACGTGGGAACTAGGATCATACACACAGAGATCATATTGTGGTAGGTGCTCTGGGAGGTGGAGAGGAGAGCGTGACAATGAGAGGGTGGCAGGGAGATGGTGACAAGAAGAGGGTGGCAAGGAGGGGCTGCTCTGCGGGGTGGCAGTCAGTAGAGATGGTGCTGAGGTAGGGGCTTAACTACTGGTGTGTGAACAGCAGGGAGTGCTCAACTCTGTTACCATGCTATGAGAGAGGGGGGACATAGTATTTACACAGATGTATTGTTGCAGTTAAACTGGGAATCTTTCTGGATGTACTCTAGGATTACTCTAGAAGTGAACCCAGTGGTATTCTTCTGTACTCCTACACTATTGCATCCTCCTTTTGACATGATTTGTGCCAGGCAAGCCATCGCCATCTTGATCAATCGTAAAGTTATGGACTGCGTGTGTGCATTTGTGTGTGTGCATGGTTGCAGACATGTGCACCTGGATTAAGGTAGTTGTGATTCTGTTGGAGTGAGAGGTGGGAGTGTGTGTGAGTTGTTGGTAATTTAGAGTATGAATGAATAAATAGATGGCTATTTCCAGCACTAATCTCTGTGGCTGCCTAAAATACCCTGTCCCCTCTCTCTCTCTCTGCTGTGAAGAGATGCCCATTGTGTGTGATGAGAGTTTGATTGGATATGTCCCCCGGGGAGTGCTCTCCATTAGCTAAGGTGATCTAACAGGTAATCAGGAGATAATTAAAAGGCTTCACTTTCTGCAATAGCTCTACTGGGATGGGGTGGAGGGAAAAGGGCTCTGTGTGTGTGTGTGTGTGTGTGTGGGGGGGGGGGGGGGTTCTACAGGCAGTTTAGATCACAGATTGGTGGCTTGCTTGAAGAGAGGCTAACAGCAGGGTTTCAGTAGCGAATCAGCACCACTTAAGCGGACAGCGACAAAAACAGAATTCTGGAGCTCAGTCCCACTGGGCGGTGGACAGCGACATCTCCGATGCAGACATTCTCCATGGGGAGAATCTCTGAAGGTAAATAGGCCAGTAGCCATAACCAATAAAAAGCCTAGATGCCGGGAAGGGAGAGGCACCCCTTCAAACTCCGTTTGCCATCCTGTTCAACTATATTAACTTCACAAGAAACATTAGACATGTAAGTTATAAGGCATAAATTGCAACAAAGAGACAATACACCTCTACATCATTTCTTTGAGTGTGGAGCACATTTCTCTTGTGTAGTGACATCATGCATCTTACTCTGGCATTACTCTGGTAGCACTCTGACACACATGCATGCATGCACAAGGTGAGCCTTTAACTGCTCTGCTGAGAGCCTGCAAAGTGGATGGGGCGGCCAGCGATGGCCAGCGATTAAGACGTTATTAACAAATAGGTCAATGTCTATTTTCTGCTCAATTTAAAGCCTCACTGCGGTAAAGACTGCCTACTCTCCCCGGAGAGCCCACAAAATACAGAAAGACAGAACAGAAAAAGAGAATGTGTGTGTCAGAAGGAGGCTGAGGTAGATCAATAATTGTCTTTGATGGACTGATTGGAGGTTTGTGCCTGACGTTCTGGATGGACAGACAAGCAGCGGAGCACACCTACACATACTCCTGTAGACACACACACACACACACACACACACACACACACACACACACACACACACACACACACACACACACACACACACACACACACACACACACACACACACACACACACACACACACACACACACACACACACACACACACACACACACACACACACACACACACACACACACACACACACACACACACACACACACACCCCTGAAGACACTCACAAATACACACACACTCCTGTAGACACTCATACACATGTCAAACCAATACTTTTTGCTTCCAACTTTAGCATGCCACCAACTTTTTGCAGACATGTCTTTATAGCTGAAAGGTGCTGCCGGCAACAAAGCCTGTACTTTTACAACCTAGGGACTCTATTTAATCCGTATAGTGGAAATTCAGAGTTACATCGTGATTGAAATGTAAAGGCAATGTTTCCGCGTTAGCAGAGACTGCCTCCATGGTAAACGCTGCATGTGTCGGCTCAATCTAAATTGTGTTCATATTTCTATGTGCAATATGTAACACTTCAGGGATACAGATTGAATAGTCATAATTCACAAGTCCCTCCAACCTCTCCATATAAATCAGTGGAGGCTCCTCAGAGAACGAAGGGGTTGACCATCCTCCTTAATACATTTGATAAAATAAGATTAGTGCAACTTTAAAAAGCTGTCCTTTTTAGATAAGACTACACTAAATATATTCACGTCACCAAATCATTTATTAAAACACATTGTTTTGCAATTAAGTTCTACAGTTGCCTCAACAGCTTAAGTATCAAAAGCAAGTGTGTAGTCGGAGGACAGCTTGCTTCCGTCCTCTGGGTACATTGACTTCAATACAAAACCTAGGCGGCTTCAAAAATGAAGGTGGAGCGAGAAAGAGAGAGAGAGATTTTGTGATTTTGTTTCACATTCACTTACTTAGCTAGCAAATGCAGCTAGCTAGTTTAGCCTACACAAACACCCAGCTCAAACAGAGGGATGCTATGTAGCTAGCTGGCTATGACTATCCAACATTGGAACTCTTCAAGTCAAGGTAAGCTTTTGGTTTGACAAATGCATTGCCACCTGGTGGATGGTTAACTATTACAACGCTAATGTCTACCCTGACCCTAAAGGTTGAGTGTACGAATCTCATCACGGACAACCTAATCTAATTAGCCACTTTGCAAATACTTTGCATGTTCGCTTCCCATAACCCTAACCCTCACATTAACCCATTAACTTCTTGGTGACAGGGGGCAGTATTTTCACATCCAGATGAAATTCATGTCCATACCTGCTACTCATCCCCAGAAGATAAGATATGCATATCATTAGTAGATTTGGATAGAAAACACTATGAAGTTTCTAAAACTGTTTGAATCATGTCTGTGAGTATAACAGAACTTATTTAGCAGGCGAAACCCAGAGGACAAACCATTCAGATTTTTTCTTTTTGGGGTCACTCTCTTTTCAATTTGATTTTCATTGGGAATCCAGATTTCTAAGGGACCTTCTTGCAGTTCCTATCACGTCCATTGGATGTCAACAGTCTTTAGAAATTGGTTGAGGTTTTTCCTTTGTGTAGAAGAAGTACGGCCATCTTGAACGAGGGTCACTTGAAGTGTACTGTTAGATAGAGGCGCGTGACCAGAAAGTATGCTACAGTTTGTTTTACTCCTGTATTGAACACAGATAATCCCGTCTTCAATTTAATTTATTATTTACGTTAAAAAATACCTAAAGTTGTATTAGAAAACTAGTTTGAAATGTTTTGGCTAATTTTACAGGTAACTTTTGAGATATTTTGTAGTCACGTTGCTCAAGTTGGAACCGGTGTTTTTCTGGTTCAAACGTGCCAAATAAATTGACATTTTGGATATATATCGATGGAATTAATTGAACAAAAGGACGATTTGTGATGTTTATGGGACATATTGGAGTGCCAACAAAAGAAGCTCGTCAAAGGTAAGGCATTATATTTTTATTTCTGAATTTTGTGTCGCGCCTGCAGGGTTGAAATATGCTTTCTCTCTTTGCTTACTGAGGTGCTATCCTCAGATAATAGCATCGTTTGCTTTCACCGAAAAGCCTTTTTGAAATCTGACATGTTGGCTGGATTCACAAAAAGTGTAGCTTTAATTTTCTATCTTGCATGTGTGATTTAATGATTTAATTTAATTTTATAGTAATTTATTTGAATTTGGCGCTATGCATTTTTCCTGGCTTTTGGCCAGGTGGGACGCTAGCATCCCACATATCCCAGAGAGGTTAACCTAACTCCTAACCCTAATCTTAACCTTAAGCCTAACCTTAACCCCTAACCCTGAGCCTAGCTAATGTTAGCCACCTAGCTAAGTCCAGAACAAATTAGAATTTGTAACACATTCTACGAATTGGAATTTGTCAAATATAATTTGCAATGGATGCTGGACCTCCACAAAGTAATACATACCATACGAAACATAACATATCATACTAATTGTAGTGTCACGGATTTACATTTAATATGTTAATTCTACACCTGATTCCAGGTTGAGTACTTTTTATTCAACAGGACAATTAACACATTACAAAGTAATTATTTACAAATGATTTACAATATGGCGTGCTGTTAATTATCTTATTGTTATGAATGTGAAGAAATAAAAGATCATTCTATCAGGGTAATTAAGAATAACTTGCTGCTGTCATGTCAGGTTACCATGACAAGCGACGCAACAACAGGGTCAAAGTTGAATATCTCTTGCTTCTTGCCGGCTAAAGCAATTATCTGTGCTATCCTAGGATCCTTGGTAAGTCCCTACCCCATTGAAGTTGACATTTGAAATTGTTAAGGTAAGGGTTAAGGTTAGGGTTTAGGGTAGGGAGATCCCAAGGATTCCTGATAGCACTGGCCCTAAAGCAATAGTGAATGCTGACAAGAAAAAGGTAGAAAGGGTGATGTTTGAAAGGAGATCATATAAACATTGGCCAACTGTTTTACAGGTAGCATAATGTGAATCATATGTGAAAACAGTATCACAGACACAATTCACAAAACCTCTGCAAGACAAGAAGTGTATGGTCTCCCAGTCTTAGGGGCATTGTCCAACATGTCAATAACTATTAACACAACCATGCTGATCTCTTGATTCCTCATGATTCACCTCTACCTCTCAGAACCACAACTAAGTCATTGTGTATTATAGGAAAGTTAAAAGCACTGGCTAAGTGAAAGTAACATGGAGTGCGCCTACCGGGAACTTGCTGTCCCCTATCCACTTATTTTAAATACCAGAGAAGAAGATGAGGATAGTGAAACCTCTTTAGACTATTGAGATATACCCGGCCACCACAGCCCACTCTTCATCTGCCTTTGTTCCAAACTTGTTTTGGCCAACCAACCTCTCCCCTGGGTGAGGCAGGCAGAGTCTCTGATCCTGAATGCCCTTTAAGCGTTTAATCGGCTCAGTAATTACTCAAACGACCTCGGGACGCAGGATCACTCCACATAATTATGAATCGGGAGGCAGGAGAGGATGGAGCTTCTCGGTTTGGGGGGAAAATTAGGCAGGAAATCTCCTTGTTGATCTCAGGTCCTTTACCAAGTCCCACAGGGTGTAGAGGACTGGAGCGAGAGAGGTGGGGAGTTCTGGGAGTGTGTGTGCGTGTACGTGTGTGTATTAGTCCCAAACACATAATGCAGCATTGGCTCTCTTCTTCCCAGACCCCCTTGCTCATCAGCTGGAAGATTGATCCATGTCAAATCCAATCTGTCAATCTCAACACAGATAGACCAGCCCACCAGCTGGCAGTCCTACAGCATCTACCCTGCATCAAGCCCTATCCTTTGCCTCATCTGGTCCCAGCCTCAGCACCAGCACCCAGCCCAGCTCAATGACCCTGCCTCTGTACCAACAGTCCCATTGCCAGTTTAAACAGCAATGCCCAGCCACTGAAGCCCAGCCTAAAGCACATAACCCCATCTTCAGCACGCTGCGAACCAACAGATTTTCAGCTGTGAATGAAATAAATTGCAGGAGAATACAGAGCTTAATCATACTCTGATTGATCTGTGGGTGCTCAGATTGACACATACAGTGCATTCAGAATGCATTCAGACCACTCAGACCCCGATTACAGCCTTGAGTCTTCTTGGGTATGATGCTACAAGCTTGGCACACCTGTATTTGGGGAGTTTGTCCCATTCTTCGCTGCATATCCTCTCAAGCTCTGTCAGGTTGGATGGGGAGCATCGCTGCACAGCTATTTTCAGGTCTATCCCAGAGATAATCGATCACTTTCAAGTCATGGCTGGGCCACTCAAAGACATTCAGAGACTTGTCCCAAAGCCACTCCTGAGTTGTCTTGGCTGTGTGCTTAGGGTCATTTTCCTGTTGGAAGGCCTGACGTCCTGAGTGCACTGGAGCAGGTTTAAAAAAAAAATCAAGGATCTCTCTGTACTTTTCTTTGTTCATCTTTCCCTCGATCCTGACTAGTCTCCCAGTACCTGTCGCTGAAAAACATCCCCACAGCATGATGCTGCCACCACCATGAGTCACCGTAGGTATGGTGCCAGGTTTCCTGACGTGATGCTTGGCATTCAGGCCAAAGAGTTCAGACTTGGTTTCATCAGATCAGAGAATCTTGTTTCTCATGGCCTGAGAGTCCTTTAGAATAAGGCTGTAACCTAACACAATGTGGAAAATGTCAAGGGGTCTGAATCCTTTCCGAAGGCCTTGTATCCCCAGGGGAAGTAACTGAAAGGGTTACACACATACACACACACACACGCGCACGCACACACACACACACACACACACACACACACACACACACACACACACACACACACACACACACACACACACACACACACACACACACACACACACACACACACACACACACACACACACACACACACACACACACACACACACACACACCACTGATATGTATTCAGTGATATGCATGATATAGCTAGACTTTTCAGGTAGACAATGCATCTGCTGTTGTATTGTGTTGGATGGTGACAATGCATTCTGTGGACTACCTATTCGCCACCTGTTTGTTATACAGTCTATTATGGCAGTGTGTTTGGTGTGTGCATGTGTGTTGGTTTGTTGATGCATGTTCATGAACATAATCACAGTTGGTGTCTGTGTTGATGTGAACGTGTTTATCAACATAATGACAATATGTGTGCGCACATGCATGCTTGTGTGTGTGTGTTTATGAACCTAATGTGTGTGTGTGTAAGTATGCTTGTGTAAGTGTGTTTATGATCATAATGTGTGTATATGTAAGTGTGCTTGTGTGTGTGCGTTTGTGAACCTAATAAGTGTGTGATTGTGTAAGTGTGTTTATGATCATAATGTGTGTGTATGTAAGTGTGCTTGTGTAAGTGTGTTTATGATCATAATGTGTGTGTATGTAGTGTGCTTGTGTAAGTGTGTTTATGTGTGTGTGTGTGTGTGTGTGTGTGTGTGTGTGTGTGTGTGTGTGTGTGTGTGTGTGTGTGTGTGTGTGTGTGTGTGTGTGTGTGTGTGTGTGTGTGTGTGTGTGTGTGTGTGTGTGTGTGTGTGTGTGTGTGTGTGTGTGTGTGTGTGAGGGTTAACCTGGCGAGGGCCCTTGTAATGAGTAAGCATTCAGTCGTCGGGGGAAGATAAATGGAGGGCCCGGCACTACTGCAGCAGTCAGCAGGAAGAGAGGCCCGCGGCTTGTTTGTGCCAAATGGAGCTCGCAAAATATCAAAGGCCAGCCATCCAGAAGACGCCCGCGTTTGACAAATTTTAAATTAGCCAGAAAGATAGAGAGTGAGGGAGAAGAGGGAGGAACGAGATGGGGGGGGGGGGTTAGAGAGGGAGAGAGGAGGAGAGAAAAAGCAGGGTAAATTATGCAATCCTTTCTGGTGTCCAACACACTGAAATCCATACTCGTCTGTCCTTTTTTAAAACATCTTTAGGGGACCAAGCCAACTATGTCTTACAGTCTCACATCAGAATAAGAAGTTCAACCATGTTTCTCAAACGTCACATTTCAAAGTAGTTGCAAATGTCACATTTCAAAGTGTTTAAGGCTAAGTTTAGTTAACCCCAAATTTTTAAGGTTAGGGTTAAGTTTAGGCATTAACTCCCAATTTTTAAGGTTAGGGTTAAGTTTAGGCATTAACTCAGAAATCTTAAAGGTTAGGCATTAACTCCATTAACTAATGGTTGAGGTAAGCGTTAAGGTTTGGCATAGGCTTAAAACAAAAATCTCAAAAACAACTTTCTATAGCTGGATTCAGACTTGCAACCTGTGGAATCAGATGCTTACGCTCATCCGCCATCCATGTCCACAACACTCCAAAAAAATCTAAACCTACTTGAAGGTAACAGCGCTCACTGTTGCCCCTAGTGGTTGATTTCCACCTCATCTCCTGACGTCCTTAGACGTGGATGGACGTTGAATACTGACTTGTATCAAGGGTAACCTGGCTGGTCCAAGCAGTGAAGCTGACATACTGTACATGCTTAAACACAAACACACAGACGAACGCACGCACACACAGTTTGGGAATAATGTGTGCTCGCCCCAGGCTTAATTGGTTTTAGAAAGCTAAACAGAGATCTCTGCTTAGTGGTGGCGATTGCAGGCCTTCTTCCTCTCTTTCCCTCCCGGTCAGCTCAAACACACCAGCAGAGTCAGAGGCTGGTTCTTTACACACTCCATTTCTCTCCCAGCAGCCGCTGCCTGCTCGCAACTCCACAGCACAGATCACAACGGCCCATTGGCATGGAATGAGGCACAAAATGACTACCCCAGGCAGGAAG
Organism: Oncorhynchus gorbuscha; assembly: GCF_021184085.1. Classification (NCBI taxonomy): domain Eukaryota; kingdom Metazoa; phylum Chordata; class Actinopteri; order Salmoniformes; family Salmonidae; genus Oncorhynchus; species Oncorhynchus gorbuscha. The sequence goes on from NC_060185.1 coordinate 27,085,692, forward strand.
AGCCGCTGAGAAGCAGAGGGAAGGGAAGACAACAAGGTCAGTGGTGTCAATGGGCTGTATGTATGCACTGGGTTGTGGTGTGGTGTGTTGTGTTGGGGCTATGTGGTGTGGTGTGTTGTGTTGTGGCTATGTGGTGTGGTGGTTTGTGTAGTGTTGTGGCTATGTGGTGTGTTGTGTTGTGGCTATGTGGTGTGGTGTGTTGTGTTGTGGCTATGTGGTGTGGTGTGTTGTGTTGTGGCTATGTGGTGTGGTGTGTTGTGTCGTGTTGTGGCTATGTGGTGTGTTGTGTTGTGGCTATGTGGTGTGGTGTGTTGTGTTGTGTTGTGGCTATGTGGTGTGGTGTGTTGTGTTGTGGCTATGTGGTGTGGTGTGTTGTGTTGTGGCAATGTGGTGTGGTGTGGTGTGTTGTGGCAATGTGGTGTGGTGTGGTGGGTTGTGGCTATGTGGTGTGGTGGGTTGTGTCGTGTTGTGGCTATGTGGTGTGGTGGGTTGTGTTGTGGCTATGTGGTGTGGTGTGGTGTGTTGTGGCTATGTGGTGTGGTGTGTTGTGGCTATGTGGTGTGTTGTGTTGTGGCTGTGTGGTGTGGCGTGTTGTGTTGTGGCTATGTGGTGTGGTGTGTTGTGTTGTGGCTATGTGGTGTGGTGGGTTGTGTTGTGTTGTGGCTATGTGGTGTGGTGTGTTGTGGCTATGTGGTGTGTTGTGTTGTGGCTATGTGGTGTGTTGTGTTGTGGCTATGTGGTGTGTTGTGTTGTGTTGTGGCTATGTGGTGTGGCGTGTTGTGTTGTGGCTATGTGGTGTGGTGTGTTGTGGCTATGTGGTGTGGTGGTTTGTGTCGTGTTGTGGCTATGTGGTGTGTTGTGTTGTGGCTATGTGGTGTGGTGTGTTGTGTTGTGGCTATGTGGTGTGGTGTGTTGTGTTGTGGCTATGTGGTGTGGTGTGGTGTGTTGTGTTGTGGCTATGTGGTGTGGTGTGTTGTGTTGTGGCAATGTGGTGTGGTGTGGTGTGTTGTGGCAATGTGGTGTGGTGTGGTGGGTTGTGGCTATGTGGTGTGGTGGGTTGTGTCGTGTTGTGGCTATGTGGTGTGGTGGGTTGTGTTGTGGCTATGTGGTGTGGTGTGGTGTGTTGTGGCTATGTGGTGTGGTGTGTTGTGGCTATGTGGTGTGGTGTGTTGTGTTGTGGCTGTGTGGTGTGGCGTGTTGTGTTGTGGCTATGTGGTATGGTGTGGTGTGTTGTGGCTATGTGGTGTGGTGTGTTGTGTTGTGGCTATGTGGTGTGGTGTGTTGTGGCTATGTGGTGTGGTGGGTTGTGTTGTGTTGTGGCTATGTGGTGTGGTGTGTTGTGGCTATGTGGTGTGTTGTGTTGTGGCTATGTGGTGTGTTGTGGCTATGTGGTGTGTTGTGTTGTGTTGTGGCTATGTGGTGTGGCGTGTTGTGTTGTGGCTATGTGGTGTGGTGGGTTGTGTTGTGGCTATGTGGTGTGGTGGGTTGTGTGGTGTGTTGTGGCTATGTGGTGTGGTGGGTTGTGTTGTGGCTATGTGGTGTGGTGTGGTGTGTTGTGGCTATGTGGTGTGGTGTTGTGTTGTGGTATGTGGTGTGGTGGGTTGTGTCGTGTTGTGGCTATGTGGTGTGGTGGGTTGTGTCGTGGTGTGGTGTGTTGTGTTGTGGCTATGTGGTGTGGTGTGGTGTGTTGTGGCTATGTGGTGTGGTGTGTTGTGTTGTGGCTATGTGGTGTGGTGGGTTGTGTTGTGGCTATGTGGTGTGGTGTGTCGTGTTGTGGCTATGTGGTGTGGTGTGTTGTGGCTATGTGGTGTGTTGTGTTGGGTTGTGGCTATGTGGTGTGGTGTGTTGTGTTGGGTTGTGGCTATGTGGTGTGGTGGGTTGTGTTGTGGCTATGTGGTGTGGTGGGTTGTGTTGTGGCTATGTGGTGTGGTGGTTTGTGTTGTGGCTATGTGGTGTGGTGTGTTGTTGTGGCTATGTGGTGTGGTGTGGTGTGTTGTGGCTATGTGGTGTGGTGGGTTGTGTCGTGTTGTGGCTATGTGGTGTGGTGGGTTGTGTTGTGCTATGTGGTGTGTGTGGCTATGTGGCTATGTGGTGTGGTGTGTTGTGGCTATGTGGTGTGGTGTGTTGTGTTGTGGCTGTGTGCTGTGTGGGTGTTGTGGCTATGTGGTGTGGTGTGTTGTGTTGTGGCTATGTGGTGTGGTGGGTTGTGTTGTGGCTATGTGGTGTGTGTGTGTTGTGGCTATGTGGTGTGGTGTGGTATGTTGTGGCTATGTGGTGTGTGGGTTGTGTTGTGGCTATGTGGTGTGGTGGTGTTGTGTTGTGGCTATGTGGTGTGGTGTGTTGTGTTGTGGCTATGTGGTGTGGTGTGTTGTGGCTATGTGGTGTGGTGTGTTGTGTTGTGGCTATGTGGTGTGGTGGGTTGTGTTGTGGCTGTGTGGTGTGGTGTTGTGGCTATGTGGTGTGGTGTGTTGTGTTGTGGCTATGTGGTGTGTTGTGTTGTGTTGTGGCTATGTGGTGTGGTGTGTTGTGTTGTGGCTATGTGTGGTGTGTGTGGTTGTGTTGTGGCTATGTGGTGTGGTGGGTTGTGTTGTGGCTATGTGGTGTGGTGTGTTGTGTTGTGGCTATGTGGTGTGTTGTGTTGTGGCTATGTGGTGTGTTGTGTTGTGGCTATGTGGTGTGTTGTGGCTATGTGTTGTGGTGGGTTGTGTCGTGTTGTGGCTATGTGGTGTGGTGTGTTGTGTTGTGGCTATGTGGTGTGGTGTGTTGTGTTGTGGCTATGTGGTGTGGTGTGTTGTGGCTATGTGTTGTGTTGTGGCTATGTGGTGTGGTGTGTTGTGGCTATGTGGTGTGGTGTGTTGTGGCTATGTGGTGTGGTGTGTTGTGTTGTGGCTATGTGGTGTGGTGTGTTGTGTCGTGTTGTGACTATGTGGTGTGGTGTGTTGTGTTGTGGCTATGTGGTGTGGTGTGTTGTGGCGTGTTGTGACTATGTGGTGTGGTGTGGTGTGTTGTGTCATGTTGTGACTATGTGGTGTGGTGTGTTGTGTTGTGGCTATGTGGTGTGGTGTGGTGTGTTGTGGCTATGTGGTGTGGTGTGTTGTGTTGTGGCTATGTGGTGTGGTGTGTTGTGTTGTGGCTATGTGGTGTGGTGTGTTGTGGCTATGTGGTGTGGTGTGTTGTGTTGTGGCTATGTGGTGTGGTGTGGTGTGTTGTGGCTATGTGGTGTGGTGTGTTGTGTTGTGGCTATGTGGTGTGGTGTGTTGTGTTGTGGCTATGTGGTGTGGTGTGGTGTGTGTTGTGCTATGTGGTGTGGTGTGTTGTGGCTGTGGTGTGGTGTGGTGTGTTGTGGCTATGTGGTGTGTTGTGTTGTGTTGTGGCTATGTGGTGTGGTGTGTTGTGTTGTGGCTATGTGGTGTGGTGTGTTGTGTTGTGGCTATGTGGTGTGGGTGGTGTTGTGTTGTGGCTATGTGGTGTGTTGTGTTGTGGCTATGTGGTGTGGTGGGTTGTGTTGTGTTTTGGCTATGTGGTGTGGTGTGTTGTGTTGTGGCTATGTGGTGTGGTGTGTTGTGGCTATGTGGTGGGTTGTGTTGTGTTGTGGCTATGTGGTGTGGTGGGTTGTGTTGTGTTTTGGCTATGTGGTGTGGTGTGTTGTGTTGTGGCTATGTGGTGTGGTGTGTTGTGGCTATGTGGTGGGTTGTGTTGTGTTGTGGCTATGTGGTGTGGTGTGTTGTGTTTTGGCTATGTGGTGTGGTGTGTTGTGTCGTGTCCTGTTGTGGCTATGTTGTGTCGTGTTGTGGCTATGTGGTGTGGTGTGGTGGGTTGTGTTGTGGCTATGTGGTGTGGTGTGGTGTGTTGTGTTGTGTCGTGTTGTGGCTATGTGGTGTGGTGTGTTGTGTTGTGGCTATGTGGTGTGGTGTGTTGTGTCGTGTTGTGGCTATGTGGTGTGGTGTGGTGGGTTGTGTTGTGTTGTGGCTATGTGGTGTGGTGTGGTGTGTTGTGTTGTGTCGTGTTGTGGCTATGTGGTGTGGTGTGTTGTGTTGTGGCTATGTGGTGTGGTGTGTTGTGTTGTGGCTATGTGGTGTGGTGGGTTGTGTTGTGTTGTGGCTATGTGGTGTGGTGTGTTGTGGCTATGTGGTGTGGTGGGTTGTGTCGTGTTGTGGCTATGTGGTGTGGTGGGTTGTGTTGTGGCTATGTGGTGTGGTGGGTTGTGTTGTGGCTATGTGGTGTGGTGTGTTGTGTTGTGGCTATGTGGTGTGGTGTGGTGTGTTGTGTTGTGTTGTGGCTATGTGGTGTGGTGGGTTGTGTTTTGGCTATGTGGTGTGGTGTGTCGTGTTGTGGCTATGTGGTGTGGTGTGTTGTGTTGTGGCTATGTGGTGTGTTGTGTTGGGTTGTGGCTATGTGGTGTGGTGTGTTGTGTTGTGGCTATGTGGTGTGGTGGGTTGTGTTGTGGCTATGTGGTGTGGTGGGTTGTGTTGTGGCTATGTGGTGTGGTGTGTTGTGTTGTGGCTATGTGGTGTGTTGTGTTGTGGCTATGTGGTGTGTTGTGTTGTGGCTATGTGGTGTGTTGTGGCTATGTGTTGTGGTGGGTTGTGTCGTGTTGTGGCTATGTGGTGTGGTGTGTTGTGTTGTGGCTATGTGGTGTGGTGTGTTGTGTTGTGGCTATGTGGTGTGGTGTGTTGTGTTGTGGCTATGTGTTGTGTTGTGGCTATGTGGTGTGGTGTGTTGTGGCTATGTGGTGTGGTGTGTTGTGGCTATGTGGTGTGGTGTGTTGTGTTGTGGCTATGTGGTGTGGTGTGTTGTGTCGTGTTGTGACTATGTGGTGTGGTGTGTTGTGTTGTGGCTATGTGGTGTGGTGTGTTGTGGCGTGTTGTGACTATGTGGTGTGGTGTGTTGTGTCATGGTGTGACTATGTGGTGTGGTGTGTTGTGTTGTGGCTATGTGGTGTGGTGTGGTGTGTTGTGTTGTGGCTATGTGGTGTGGTGTGTTGTGTTGTGGCTATGTGGTGTGGTGTGTTGTGGCTATGTGGTGTGGTGTGTTGTGTTGTGGCTATGTGGTGTGGTGTGTTGTGGCTATGTGGTGTGGTGTGTTGTGTTGTGGCTATGTGGTGTGGTGTGTTGTGTTGTGGCTATGTGGTGTGGTGTGTCGTGTTGTGACTATGTGGTGTGGTGTGTTGTGTTGTGGCTATGTGGTGTGGTGTGTTGTGGCTATGTGGTGTGTTGTGTTGTGGCTATGTGTTGTGGTGTGTTGTGTTGTGGCTATGTGGTGTGGTGTGTTGTGTTGTGGCTATGTGGTGTGGTGTGTTGTGTTGTGGCTATGTGGTGTGTTGTGTTGTGGCTATGTGGTGTGGTGGGTTGTGTTGTGTTTTGGCTATGTGGTGTGGTGTGTTGTGTTGTGGCTATGTGGTGTGGTGTGTTGTGGCTATGTGGTGGGTTGTGTTGTGGCTATGTGGTGTGGTGGGTTGTGTTTTGGCTATGTGGTGTGGTGTGTTGTGTTGTGGCTATGTGGTGTGGTGTGTTGTGGCTATGTGGTGGGTTGTGTTGTGTTGTGGCTATGTGGTGTGGTGTGTTGTGTTTTGGCTATGTGGTGTGGTGTGTTGTGTCCTGTTGTGGCTATGTGGTGTGGTGTGTTGTGTCGTGTTGTGGCTATGTGGTGTGGTGTGGTGGGTTGTGTTGTGTTGTGGCTATGTGGTGTGGTGTGGTGTGTTGTGTTGTGTCGTGTTGTGGCTATGTGGTGTGGTGTGTTGTGTTGTGGCTATGTGGTGTGTTGTGTTGTGGCTATGTGGTGTGGTGTGTTGTGGTGTGTTGTGTTGTGGCTATGTGGTGTGGTGTGTTGTTTTGTGGCTATGTGGTGTGGTGTGTTGTGTTTTTGCTATGTGGTGTGGTGGCTTGTGTCGTGGCTATGTGGTGTGGTGTGTTGTGTTGTGTTTTTATGGGTTGTGTTCAGGCTAGGCTCAAACCCAACAACCCAACCTGAGCACTCTGTTCTGCCACCTCTGGTCTCTTAGCCCTCCCCCCTTTGGCAGGGCAGCTCCCGCTCAGCCCAGTCTAAGCTCTTCTCTGTCCTGGCATCCCAATGGTGGAACCATCTTCCCCCTGAAGTTAGGACAGCATAGCCCTTGCCCATCTTCCTCAATACATCTGAAACCCTACCTCTTCAAAGAGTATCTTAAATAATACCACAGCACCCCCCCTTCGTACACCCTTCTCACCCTGGAAAAAATAAACTAGCTCTGACTTTGCTGATAGCTACTTAATTGAGGAAAATGTACTTACTATGACTGTGATATATACGGTTATCTGTAAGTTGCTCCTGATAAGAGCGTCTGCTAAATGGCAAAAATGTTAAATGTTTCGTTGTGGTGGGTGATGTGGTGTGTTGTATTTTGGTGTGTTGTGGTGATGTGTTGTGTTTTGGTGTGTTGTGGTGTATAAGGTAATCCACATTTTACCCCAATCACTGGCTCCATAGAATTCCCCTTTATGATGTAGATTAGTATAGCATAGTTTTTAACTTGCAGGGATCCATAACAATATTGCATGTGGGGCGGCAGGGTAGCCTGGTGTTTAGAGTGTTGAACTAGTAACCGAAGTTCAAATCCCTGAGCTGACAAGATACTATTCCTAGGCTGTCATTGAAAAAAAGGATTTGTTCTTAACTGACTTGCCTAGTTAAATAAAGGTAACATATAGTTGTGTTATTAAAGTCAATGCTGTTAAATTATTTTTATTGTGTCAATGTGTATTGAATGTTGTAAGACAGGACTGCGGTGTTAATTTCCAGTGCATTTCACACGTGGTGTCTCGCCCACAAGGGTCACCGGTGGTTCACACACACAAACAACACTTCCACCAATGGAGTCTCACAATCCCCTTACACCCACAAGCACACACAAACACCACGTCCACCAATGGAGTCTCACAATCCCCTTACACCCACAAGCACACACAAACAAAACTTCCACCAATGGAGTCTCACAATCCCCTTACACCCACAAGCACACACAAAAAACAACACTCACACGCGCACAGACACTCACACACACACACAATTCAATTCCGCTTTATGCTGAATAACCTTGTACTTAGATTGAAACACAAAGAATGTGATACGCTACTCCGAGACACAACCTCCAAGCTTTTTTTCGGTCATTCCTATTCTCTCCCATCGCCCATTATTTTTTTCTTTATTTTTTTACTGGCTAAATTAGAGTGCTATGCCCGCCCAGTAAAGAGTTTTCTTTTACTAATGTCAATTTACAGCCTAGCAAGAGGGAGCTGCCTCTAATCTTCTCCTACTCATTACACACCATTTCCAAGTCGTTTGGCCGCCACACCGATTGGCTCCTCGTGGTGTGTGCAGTGACGGGTGACCTGATTGTTTATTGTTTATTTATTTATTTACTTACACATACTCTCTCTGTCCCCCCTCCACCCCATCTCTCTCTGTCCCCCTCCACCCCCTCTCTCCCCATCTCTCTCTGTCCCCCTCCACCCCCATCTCTCTCTGTCCCCCTCCCCCCCTCTCTCCCCCTCTCTCCCCCATCTCTCTCTCTCCCCCTCCACCCCTCTCTCTCTCACCCCTCCACCCCCATCTCTCTCTCTCCACCCCCTCTCTCCCCATCTCTCTCCATCCCTCTCTCTCTATCCACCTCCATCCCCTCTCTCCCCCATTTCTCTCTCTCCACCCCCTCTCCTCCCCTCTCTCTCCCCCTCCACCCCCATCTCTCTCTCTCCACTCTCCCCATCTCTCTCCTCCTTCTCTCTCTATCCACCTCCATACCCTCTCTCCCCCATCTCTCTCTCTCTCCTCCCCCTCTCTCTCTCCCCTCCACCCCCTCTCTCTCTCTCCTGCCTCTCTCTCTCCTTCCTCCACCCTCTCTCCCCCATCTCTCTCTCTCTCCCCCTCCACCCCTCTCTCCTCCCCCCCTCTCTCTCTCCCCCACCACCCCCTCTCCCCCATCTATCTCTCTCTCTCCTCCCCTCTCTCTTTCCTCCCTCTCTCTCTCTCCCCCTCCACCCCCTCTCTCCCCCATCTCTATGTCTCTCCTCCCCTCTCTCTCCCCCTCCACCCCCTCTCTCCTCCCTCTCTCTCTCTCCTCCCTCTCTCTCTCCCTCCTCCCCCTCTCTCTCTATTCCTGTTCTCTTTCTCCCGAGCCCTTCTCCTGAATTTTTGATGAATAATCAAAGTGGTGCTTAAGCAACTGGATCTGCTCCCCTGCATCCGCACGCACACAAGCACACGCACACACACACACACACACACACACACACACACACACACACACACACACACAGCATGGAGAAACATGCATTGTAGGAAAACAAAGACACACAGCAAGCCAGTATGAGGTTAGAGTGTGGGCCATAAACCGCAATGTCACTGGGTCGATTCCCAGAGCCGACAAGGTGAAAAAATATGTTGGTGTGCCCTTGAGCGAGGCACTTAACCCAATCACTCCAGGGGCGCTGGACCATGGTGAACTTGGCCGTGACCCCACACCCTGCGGGTGTCACAGGTGGAGTTGTGATATGCAGAAACACATTTGCATTGCACAATTGTTTTGTAACAGGACAAATATAAGCACCCCCCATTTTATTGTTTATTCAGAGCTCTACTTTTTTGCTAACCATAGCCAACTCCTCTTACCTAAAGGTCAAAGGTGTCCACTGATATTGACCACAAGCTGGTTTGACACTGCCTAGGCAAGAAGGGACCAAGGCTCATCCTCACGTAAACCATGCAGCCGGGAACTCCTATGATGCACTGCTCCGCCACCTCCCTTTTGTCCGCCTTCGTGTTCCCCCGGCAACAGGGCTGTGGGCCATGTTTACCAAGTGGCCCATGACTATCAAAAGTAGGAGAGCAGGTGTGTTTGATACCCATCTGTCAGTCGACGCACCATCAACCAATGCACAGTAATACACATATACAGTGAATTCAGAAAGTATTCATACATCTCAACTTTTTCTCACCCATGTACACACAATACACCAAAATGACAAAATGAAAACATGTTTTTAGAAAAGTTTGCAAATGTTTTGAAAATGAAATACAGAAATATATAATTTACATAATGTATTCACACCCCTGAGTCAGTACATGTTAGGATCACCTTTGGCAGCGATTACAGCTGTGAGTCTTTCTGGGTAAGTCCCTAAGAGCTTTGCACACCTGGATTGTACAATATTTGCCCATTATTCTTTTCAAAATTCTTCAATCTCTGTCAAATTGGTTTTTGATCGTTGCATATTTAAGTAAAAACTGTAACTCGGCCACTCAGGAACATTCACTGTCTTCTTGGTAAGCAACTCCAGTGTAGAGTTGGCCTTGTGTTTTAGGTTATTGTCCTGCTGAAAGGTGAATTCATCTCTCAGTGGAAAGCAGACTTAACCAGATTTTTCTCTAGGATTTCGCTTGCGCTTAGTTCCATTCCGTTTATCTTTTATCCTGAAAAACTCTCCAGTCCTTAACGATTACAAGCACACCCATAACATGATGCATCCATCACTATGATTGAAAATCTGGAAAGTGGTACTCTGTAATGTGTTATTGGATTTGTCCCAAACATAACACTTGATATTCAGGACAAAAAGTGAATTACTTTGCCACAATTTTTGTAGTATTAGTTCAGTGCCTTATTGCAAACAGGTTGCATGTTTAGGAATATGTTTATTCTGTACAGGCTTCCTTCTTTTCTCTCTGTCAATTAGGTGAGTATTGTGGAGTAACTACAATGTTGATCGATCCTCAATTTTCTCCTATCGCAGCCACTCAACTCTAACTATTTTAAAGCCTCCGTTGACCTCATGATGAAATCCCTGAGTGGTTTCCTTCCTTTCCAGCAACCAAGTTAGGAAGGATTCCTGTAGCTTTGTAGTGATTGGGTGTATTGACACACCATACAAAGTGTAATTAATAACTTAACCATACTCAAAGGAATATTCAATGTCTGTTTCTCTTTATTTTACACATCTACCAATCCCTGATCTTTGTGGTTGAATCTGTGTTTGAAATTCATTGCTCATCTGAGGGACCTTACAGACAATTGTATGAGTGGGATACAGAGATGAGGTAGTCATTTCCCCCCAAAAATGTAACACTATTATTGCACAGTCCATGCAACATATCATGTGACTTGTTAAGGAATGTTTTATTCCTGAACGTATTTAGGCTTAACATGACAAAGGGGTTGAATACTTATTTACTCAAGACATGTCAGCTTTTCATTTTTAATAAATGTGTAAAAATGTCAAAAACATGGTTCTACTTTGAGATCATGGGGTATTGTGTGTAGGCCAGTGACAAAAGAAAAAATCGACACTGAACAAAAATAAACGCAACAATTTTATTGACTTCACATTAGTAAATCATTCAATTGAAATAAATAAATGTGGCCCTAATCTATAGATTTCAACTGACTGTTGATCACAGATAGTTTAAAAAAGGTAGAAAACAGGTAGAAAACCAGTCAGTATCTGGTGTGACACCCATTTGCCTCATGCAGCGAAACACATCTCCTTCACATAGAGTTGATCAGGCTGTTGATTGTGGCCTGTGAGATGTTGTCCCACTCCTCTTCAATAGCTGTGCGAAGTTGCTGGATATTGGCGGGAACTGGAACACACTGTCGTACACGTCGATACAGAGAATGCCAAACATGCTCAATGGGTGACGTCTGGTAAGTGCAGGCCATGGAGGAACTGGAACATTGTCAGCTTCCAGGAATTGTGTACAGATCCTTGCGACATGGGGCCGTGCATTATCATGCAGAAACATGAGGTGATGGTGGTGGATGAATGGCACGACAACGGGCCTCAGGATTTTGTCACTGTATCTCTGTGCATTCAAATTGCCATCAATAAAATGCAATTGTGGTCGTTGTCCATAGCTTATGCCTGCCCATACAATAACCAACCTGCCACCATGGGACACTGTTCACAACGTTGACATCAGAAAACTGCTCACCCACCCAACTGTCTGCCATCTACCCGGTACAGTTGAAACTGGGATTCATCCGTTAAGAGCACACTTCTCCAGAATGCCTGTGGCCATCGAAGATGAACATTTGCCCACTAAAGTTGGTTATGATGCTGAAGTGCAGGCAGGTCAATACCCTGTTGAGGACAACAAGCAGGAATATCCGTAATCATGATAGCATCCACATTAATGTGCTTAGAACTATTCTATTCTTATTTACAATAAAAGTGACTACAAAATAATATAATACAGTTAATTAATGTATATTGTGCACAAAATAATTTGATACAACCAAATCAAACAGCAGATGTAGCCAACAAATGTGTAGAGTCACAAGCTTGATGTATATCTGTCCGACTTGTCCTATGTGCCCGATTTATACTATCTGGCCAGTCGACAGACCTTGTCCTAAGTCAAGCAGATAACACAAGTCAGTCAGATAGCATATGTTCCATCGGCCAGCAGGACAGGATTTGTTTGATGGACTGGCCAGCGAGGACAAGTCTGCTAGATAGCATAACTTCGGCTGGCTGGCCTGTTTACGAACCCCTTTGGCCCTGCAGTCTAGGAGGGATGGAAACGAGACCCGTTACATATCTCATGCAAATCATGATAGTGAAAAGGAACAGTGAGAACTAATAACAACAGACAACCTAAACCTACAGTCAAACACATATGGTTTATTTGTTAACTTTTCAATATAGGGGGCGCCCTTAATTTTTGGATGAAAAACATTCCCGTTTTAAACAAGACATTTTGTCATGAAAAGATGCTCGACTATGCATATAATTGACACCTTTGGAAATAAAACACTCTGACGTTTCCAAAACTGCAAGGATATTGTCTGTGAGAGCCACAGAACTCATATTACAGAAAATACCCAGATAAAAATACAATCAGGAAGTGCCGCATTTTTTGAAACCACCTCATGGCAATGACTCCTTATATGGCTGTGGAGGAGCTAGGAGTCAGCTTACCCTTTCCACGTTTTCCCAAGGTGTCTGCAGCATTGTGACGTATTTGTAGGCAAATCATTGGAAAATTGACCCTAAGAGACTACATTTATCAGGTGGTCGCTTGGTGTCCTCCATTGCAATTATTACGTAATCTCCAGCTGCAGTACTTTTCTGTTTGCTACAGAGGAGAAACCCAACTGCCACGAAGGATTTATCATCGAATAGATATGTGAAAAACACCTTGAGGATGATTCTAAACAACGTTTGCCATGTTTCTGTCGATATTATGGAGTTAATTTGGAAAAAAGTTTGGCGTTGTAGTGAATTAATTTTCGTTTTTTTTCTTAGCCAAAAGTGATGAACAAAACGGAGCGATTTCTCCTACACAAATAATATTTTTGGAAAAAATGAACATTTGCTATCTAACTGGGAGTCACCTGAGTGAAAGCATGTGAAGTTCTTCAAAGGTAAATTATTTAATTTGGTTGCTTTTCTTATTTTTGTGAAAATGTTGCCTGCTGCCAGCACAAATGCTTGTCTAGCGTTGGCTGTAACGCATATTTTGAAAATCTGAGATTACAGTGTTGTTAACCCTAGCTGTACAACCTAAGGGGAATTGGTCAAAGCTATAGTGATTGTTATCATAATTGGGATTGAAAATTCTCGTGAAAGCTTGGTCCTTCGAGCCGGATCTCAATACCTGCCTCTGTCGTCCCAAGGAACTGCTGAAAACCGTGCATGGGCGGATCTTGGATCTGTAAGACAAATCTCTGACCTCTAAGATTGAGGGTCTACTTCAGGCCAGTGGTGAACTGGTACATGACAGAGGCGGTGACGTGATCCAACCTACATTGAATTCTCAGCTGCAAGATAAGGTCAGTAATCTTTATTCATTAGTTTGGGGGTTAATTCTAAACTTACTAAAAATGTACTTAGAATGGACTTTATTAAATTCCTATAAAGCATTGGTCAAGATACATTTTAGGGAGAATGTTAACTGTAAAACTAACAGTAAGTAAGATTTGTATCGGGTATACCGTCCATATAATCTAATGTAGAGAAAGTTTAACAGCAAATGGCCATTGGTGATTGGGGAAAAAAGGAACATGTGCAAGAACACATGCCAGTAGCCATTACCTAACATTTAATGTAAATCAGCTGCATCTGGATGTTGACCACTAGAATACATACCGGAGATCTCCGAGTAACATCTGGGTGCTCTTGGTAAAAGTTCTCTTCAAATTTAGAGAGTTCGTCAAGGTTCCAGTGCTTCTTGCGCAGTCGATCACCGGGATTACCAAACTTCCCCCCACCACCACCACCTCTTCCACCGCCTCCAAAACGAGGTGGTCCACTGCCATATCTGGGGAAGTGAATGGTGTAATGTTAGTCACGCCAACCAATGTAAAAGAGATTTAGGTTACCAGTGGATATACTCGCCTGAGTAAACGCCAAGCGAAGAAATTTACATTTTAGATTTAACAGAAAATTGTCTAGTGACAACTAGCAGTCATCGTACACATTACCCCAACTTCAATACAATGCAGAATGTACTACCAGCGTTTTAAGTTATACAAATTAGAAGAAATGCTTGACTTATTGGACTCTGCGTCACGTTAAAACAGCCATCTTAAGTATACCCAGCAGAGGAACAATGGGGGGGGGGGGGGACTGGCCATAAAAATACATTTAGTCGGCTAGTTTGCCGGTTATCAAACATGAAGAGGCACAATATTAATGTGAATATTAACGTTATGAAAATGTGAACGTAAATTAGAAAACCACAACAGCTGACTAGCTGGTTCGTATTTTAATAAAACAGGCCTCCAGCTAAGAATTTTCGGATTCAGATCAGGCCTCCTGCTAGTTTCATAACGGAACCGGGCCTTTAAAAACGTTTGTCCCTTCTGATTCTGAATATGCTGATGAACTTCAAAGTACAAATTTCGATATTAACTTTTTAAAATGGAGACTACGATCCTCTACGGGGAAAATATATATATATATATGTAGGTAGCTACTGTGCGTCATGTCAGCCATTTCTGGTGAGAAAACACAAGGTGTTAAATTCGCCTAAAATTCTTTCATTCAGACACTTACCCTCTATCTCTACCACGATCTCTGTCAGAAAATCCAGGCATCTTGTAAACAAAGTGTATAAATAGAAACGATAAATAAACTACGCCTGAAAATCCGATATCAAACCCAAACTGCCGTGATGATGCTGAAATGCCGGTGAACTCAAAAAAGAGATGTGGGTTTTATTGCATGAGGAAGTGTCGCGTTCTGTCTTAGTGAAGTATTAATCCACCGTGAACTGACTACACCGCAGCACATTGCGTAACGTAACATTCAAAGCTATTTGGAAGGAAAACGTGCATATTTTGCGTCTATGTTTCGAAAATGGTGTGAAATCGAGGAGCTAATTTGTCGCAATGTGTTTATAATGTTAAAGGCGCCTTATAGATAACGTATATGTATCCCATATGAAAATCCATTATAAAAATTTTTTTTGAAACAAATGCGATTCCAAATTGAATCTCTAATACGACAGAATGCTATTGTGCACAACTTGTGGCATTTAGCTAGGTATTTTGTATTGTCAATTTATCACATTTTATCAGCTGTATCACAATAACCACGTTTCCATCCAGTTTTACACGAGTAAATTCATACCGTATTAACAGCTGTGATATAAATGCCGACGGTGTGTCCATACAATTATTTATGTGAGAAATTCACGCGACGATATGGTATAACTCGGGAAACCATTCCGTTTATTGGGCTACATATGAAATGAATTATTATGAACTTCACAGGTTGGTAAAAGTGCACGGTGATCTTGATGCTCCTTTCCAATAAATATTGAGGGTCTAATTCTGGTGACATGATGCTTGATTGCAGTTTGACAAATAAACAAATTCTCGCTCTTAGGTGTATCAGAGCGATATATTTAGACATAGCTCTCTGGGTGTATCACTTGGGATTATTTAATGGAACCTGTTGGCGAAAGCATATGTACAAAAAAAAGAAACAGTTGTGATCCGGTTGATCCTTTTACCATAAGTGACGTCAGAGCTCAAAGAAAGCACATCCAGTGAAAAAAAAATATGGCTAGACGGCAGTCGCAAACTAGTGCAGTTAATTTGCAGGAAAATCGCCCTAAAATTAGAATTCCGCTGATTACTTTAGCGTAAAAGATGGTAGACCTAAAGCCACGTAATAATGTCATGTTTTTAATTAATAATAGACTGTAAAGTTTTTTTTTTTTAAATTGGAAAAGCTACTCTGTAATGTGAAAATGTTGATTTACAGTGAAAAGTCCCTAACCTCCGAACTTGTTAGTGTAGTTCTGGGTCAGTTGTCTATATTTTTTTTCTCACTAAAATGCCTTTGATAGACTACTGCCGTTAATTACAGTGCCTCCCGAAAGTATTCACCAATGGTGACTTTAAAACAGTTACTGAGTTTAATGGCTGTGATCGAAAACTGAGGATGGACCAACAACATTGTAGTTAATCCACAATACTAACCTAATTGACAGAGTGAATAGAAGGAATCCTGTACAGAATACAAATATTCAGAAACCTGCATCCTTTTTGCAATAAGGCACTAAATTAAAACTTTTTTATCCTGAATACAAGCATTATGTTTGTGGCAAATCAAACAAATCCCATTTCTATCACAGCCAGTAAACTCTGTAACCGTTTTAAAATAAGCATTGGCCTCATGGTGAAATCTCTGAGTGGTTTCCTTCCTCTCTGGCAACTGACTGAGGGTGCATTGATACACCATCCAAAGGAATATTCAGTGTCTGCTTTTTATATTTTCACCTATCTACCAATAGGTGCTCTTATTTGTGAGGCATTGGAAATTCTCCCTGGTCTTTGTGGTTTAATCTGTACTGAAATGCACTTCTCGACTGAGGGACCTTACATATCATTGTATGTTTGGGGTACAGAGATGGTTACTCATTCAAAAACCATGTTAACTACTATTATTTGACACAGTGAGTCGATGCAATGTATTATGTGACTTGTTAAGCACATTTTTACTCCTGAACTTATTTGGGGTTGCCATAACAAATACTTATTTGCTCCAAACATTTCAGTTTTTCATTTGTAAAAATGTTTACAAACAAAATTGCACTTTGACATTATGGGTAACTGTGTGTAGATCAGTAACACAAATCTAAATTGGATCCATTTTAAATTCAGTCTGTAACACAACAAAATGTGGAAAAAGGTGTGAATACCTTTTGAAGGCACTTCACATGCCAAAATTCATAACTGCAGGCATGAGTCTGCCTCAGGGCCAAAAGGGCACAGCACGGAGATGTCGTTGTGTTCTTTGTCGCATTTTTATTATTAAAGTGGCTAGAGGTGAGTCAGTATGTTGGCAGCAGCCACGCAATGTTATTGGTGGCTGTTAAACAGTCTGATGGCCTTGAGGTAGAAGCTGTTTGTCAGTCTCTCGGTCCCCGCTTTGATGCATCTGTACTGACCTCGCCTTCTGGATGATATTGGGGTGAACAGGCAGTGGCTCGGGTGGTTGTTGTCATTGATGATCTTTTTGGCCTTCATGTGACATCGGGTGGTGTAGGTGTCCTGTAGGGCAGATAGTTTGCCCCCGGTGATGCATTGTGTAGACCTCACTACCTTCTGGAGAGCCTTACGGTTGTGGCGGAGCAGTTGCTATATCAGGTGGTGATACAGCCCGACAGGATGCTCTCGATTGTGCATCTGTAAAAGTTTGTGAGGGTTTTTGGTGACAAGCCAAAATTCTTCCGCCTCCTGAGGTTGAAGAGGCGCTGCTGTGCCTTCTTCACCACACTGTCTGTGTGGGTGGACCATTTCAGTTTGTCCGTGATGTGTATGCCGAGGAACTTAAAACTTTCCACCTTCTCCACTACTGTCCCGTCGATGTGGATAGGGTGCTGCTCCCTCTGCTGTTTCCTTAAGTCCATGATCATCTCCTTTGTTTTGTTGACATTGAGAGACACCATACTCTGAGGGCCATCACCTCCTCCTTGTAGGCCGTCTCGTTGATGTTGGTAATCAAGCCTACCACTGTAGTGTCATCTGCAAACTTGATGATTGAGTTGGAGATGTGCATGGCAACGCAGTCATGGGTGAACCGGGAGTACAGGACAGGGCTGAGAACGCAACCCTTGTGAACGCACCCAGTGTTGAGGATCAGCGGGGTGGAGATGTTGTTTCCCACCATCACCACCTGGGGGCGGCCTGTCAGGAAGTCCAAGAGCCAGTTGCACAGGGCTGGGTCGAGACGCAGGGTCTTTATTGTCCTCAAAGCGAGTAAAGAAGTTGTTTAGATTGTCTGGGAGCAAGACATCGTGGTCCGCGACGGGGCTGGTTTTCTTTTTGTAGTCCGTGATTGACTGTAGACCCTGCCACGTACCGTTTAATTGCGACTCTACTTTGTCTCTATACTGACGCTTAGCTTGTTTGATTGCCTTGCGGAGGGAATATCTACACTGTATTCAGTCATGTTTCTGGTTGCCTTGCCCTGATTAAAAGCAGTGGTTCACGCTTTCAGTTTTGCGCGAATGATGCCATCAATCCACGGTTTCTGGTTGGGGCAGGTTTTAATAGTCGCTGTGAGTACCACATCACCGATGCAGTTGCTAATAAACTCAATCACCGAATCAGCGTATTCATCAATATTATTGCCCGACACTATGCGGAACATATCCCAGTCCACGTGATCGATGCAATCTTGAAGCGTGGAATCTGATTGGTTTTGCCAGCCCGGGTCGCACATTCGATATGCTGATAAAATTTACGGAGCCTTGTTTGCAGATTAGCCTTGTTAAAATCCCCAGCTACAATAAATGCAGCCTCAGGATATATGGTTTCCAGTTTACATAGAGTCTAATGAAGTTCTTTCAGGTCTGTCGATGTGTCTGCTTGGGGGGGATATACATGACTGTGATTATAATCGAAGAGAATTCTCTTGGTAGATAATGCGGTCTGCATTTGATTGTAAGGAATTCTAGGTCCGGTGAACAAAAGGACTTGAGTTCCTGTATGTTGTTATGATCACACCAGGTCTCGTTAATCATAAGGCATACATCCCGCCCTTCTTCTTACCAGAGAGATGTTTGTTTCTGTTGGCGAGATGCGTGAAGAAACCAGGTGGCTGTACCGACTCTGAGGACGTAGCCCGAGTGAGCCATGTTTCCATAAAACAAAGAACGTTACAATCTCTGATGTCTCTCTGGAAGGCGACGCTTGCTCGGATTTCATCTACCTTGTTGTCAAGAGACTGGACATTGGTGAGTCGATAGCTAGGGAGCGGTAGCGATGTGCCCATCTACGTAGCCTGAACAGAAGACCGCTCCGTTTGCCCCTTCTGTGGCCCCGTTGTTTTGGGTTACCGGCTGGAATCCGATCCATTGTCCTGGGTGGTGGACCAAACAGAGGATCCGCAACTGAGCAAGTAGACAAGTACATTAAAGTGTCTACTTTGAGAAACAGACGCCTCACAAGTCCTCATCTGGCAGCTTCATTAAATAGTACCAGCAAAACACCAGTCTCAATGTCAACAGTGAAGAGACAACTCCGGGATGCTGGCCTTCTAGGCAGAGTCCCTCTATCCAGCGTCTGTGTTCTTTTGCCCATCTTAATCTTTTCTTTTGGAAAGTCTGAGATATGGCTTTTTCTTTGCAACTCTGCCTAGAAGGCCAGTCCTTTACAACAATAGCAATGTCTACACTGTATTTCTGATCAATTTGATGTTACTTTAATGGACAAAAAGCGTGATTTTCTAGTAAAAACAAGTACATTTCTAAGTGACCCCAAACGTTTGAAAGGTACTATAGGTTAAGTTGGCCAGACAGATAGTACAAGCTCGGCAGGCCGGTCAGGTAGGATAAGTTCAGACGGCTGGCCGGTCAGGTAGGATAAGTTCAGACGGCTGGCCAGATAGAATAAGTAAGTCTGATAAGACTTATAAGACTTATAAGACTGATAAGACTGGGGCGACTAGTAACCGGAAGGTTGCGAGTTCAAACCCCCGAGCTGACAAGGTACAAATCTGTCGTTCTGCCCCCGAACAGGCCCCTGAACAGGCAGTTAACCCACTGTTCCCAGGCCGTCGTTGAAAATAAGAATATGTTCTTAACTGACTTGCCTGGTTAAATAAAGGTAAAATTAAAAAAAGACAAGTCGGACAGATAGCAGAAGTTCCACTAGTTGGCCATATGGCATACATTTGACCAACCGGTAGATAACTTTAGCA
Source organism: Oncorhynchus gorbuscha (assembly GCF_021184085.1). Taxonomy (NCBI): domain Eukaryota; kingdom Metazoa; phylum Chordata; class Actinopteri; order Salmoniformes; family Salmonidae; genus Oncorhynchus; species Oncorhynchus gorbuscha. The sequence goes on from NC_060185.1 coordinate 27,104,882, forward strand.
TACAGACGTAAGTTTATCCAGCTGGCCAGATAGGATAAGTCAGGCAGATAGGACAAGTCAGCCTGATAGCATACACTGGCGAAAATTATCAATATCAGGGGATATCTTTTTAAACAATAAGGCACGAGGGTTTGTGGTATATGGCCAGTATATCATGGCTAAGGGCTGTTCTTATGCATGATGCAAAGCGAAGTGCCTGGATACAGCCCATGGAGTTGGTGGAATAATCCTTTAATTCATGGCCACTTGCTCAGCTGGGACAGGGGCACTTTAATTAGGTCTTGTGGAAATGTTCAACAGATCTCAACTCATTAAAAGAAGGAAATCGCCATCGCCCGACCTCGCTGCTTCCTCTTCCCGAACTCCGTCTAATCTAGACATTCTGTGCGTCCATGAATTCACGTAAATCCACCGAACCTGTTACCTTTCATGTGAACTATCTGTTGGAATCGGGAGAGTGGGTCATCAGTTACTGTTTATAGTTATTACCGCGGAGCTCGGCTTGGAGCGCACGCTTCAAACCTATTGCGTAATGTAGATGGACAACGCTCACTGCCCTACAGATCATAACAGACCAATTATGCAATCAATAAATGGTTAATATATAAGGAAAATGTATGTACATATGAAGACAAACTTGAAAGGTAAATAATAAATGAAATGTCATTATTGTTTGCTGAACTGATCAATTCTGATATCAAACTGATGGAGATTATAGATTTAAGAACCGATTTAAGAACTGATTGAATTATTTGAATTATTATTCTCCTGATTATGATGAATAGTTATGAGCGTAAATGACTCAATGATGATTCCTACTGACTTCTTATTGAAATTAATTGCTGAATCATCTAATTATGTTAATAATGAGAATGATTATGATTTGACCTTAGTGATTATGAATATGATTGGATATATGTTATTCTGTTTCCTTTGTTATGCAGCACAGACAGACTACCCAGTAAATATGCCACTTCATGGATAAAGGATTTCCTGCGTCAGTCTCATCCATTCCTCTGTCACGTGACCCGTGACCACTTGTTCACCTTCACTGTCCGTCATCCTAACTGTCCCGTACCCACACAGATTTCAATAATCTTTCAATGATCCTTTAAGCTGAATGATGACTGAAACAAAGACAGGTGAAGAGGAAATGGAGGAGGAGAAGGAAGAATTGTCTCCACTGGAAGGAGAGAGGAGGAAAGCTGAGGGAAAAGTATTGGAACAAATAAGCCTAAAGCCAGGAGATAAGCCTAAAGCAACAAAGAAGGCTTTATCCTCAACCACCAGCAGCACCAGAAGAACCAGGCAACAATTGAGCAGACAAGCACCTGGTTATCTTAAGGATTATGTGGTGGAGAATCCCAGACCAAAGGGCAAGCCCACCAGAGCTCAAAGCAGCGATGGATCAACTGTACGTTTCATTCCCCTTCGAGCCAAGGATGGCAAACTGCTTTGGGACAGGAAAGTGGTCTACAGGAAGAACCCATGGAGGAGGTAACTCCCACCGCACAGGTTGACTAGCTTCCAGAGGCGGGCTCCCCCTCACCCTTAAGTAATGGGAAATTGTTGAGGAACTCTAGACGGAGTGAGAGTTCGACCAGTGGATACCCCTTTGGAAGTGGCCATGGCAGCCGCCATTCACTAGCCCTCAGCGATTCACAGACCGCTGCCCTACGAGAGAGGATGAAACTACTAGCGTTGGAGGAAATTGAGCATCAGATTGAGGAGGAAAGACAGTCTGATTAACGATGTCACCTATTGGATGTGCAGGCCCGTAGTGCTCTGCAGAAATGGGAATTCATTGCCAAGGACTTGGCACAGCAGCGATGGCACCATCAAGCAAGAAGGGAATTGAAGGAGGCACGGATGGTCTCATCCTTCCTGGAGAGGAACAAACAGGGAGTTGACCTGACCACAACTCCACATGGACCTGACCTGTCTGCCTTTCTTTCCGAATCTGCTCCTCTGGTAGAGCATGGCACACAGTCACCGGAGGCTCCGAGGTCAACAGCCAACACGGAGCACATGGGACAGGCCGCTCCAACAACGCCCTCTATGCCAGTGCCACAAGTTAGCATTCTTCCTTCATCTAGACAAAGCACCACTCCTTCATCTTTCCGCCAATTGTCAACCATGGCAAATCGTTCCTCTCATCCAGGCCCTGGGTCAGGCCAGTCATCAACCATCAGGTGGGAGGGCTCTCACCCAATTCAGGATGCCACCAATGGAGGAGGGTCTGGGACAGTAGGGGACAGGCTCAATGAGACCACAGTGAGTTCATCAGCAGTCCTGGGTGTATCCTTCACGCAACCAAAAGGAGCCAACATCATGAAACTGCTAGTATCCTCAGCCTATGGAATTCCCAGACACAAACTGCCATACTTTGAGAGTGGAAAGGCCAGTGATTTTGTCCTTCTGGTAATGGCATTGAAGAGCCTACTGGGTATTCAAAGTCATCTCTCAGAACCCTACAAATACCAAGTACTGATCACTTGCGGTTTCCCAGCGCTTACAAGCTGGCCAAATCATTTATGCACTCCACAACACCACGCACTGCCGCTATCCAGGCCCTGAAAGTGAGATATGGTGAGCCACGCCAGCTAGTCCAGAATGAACTAAACAACATCCTCAATACGTCTCCAACCAAATGGAAGACCATGCTGCCTTCCAAGAGTTCTCCCTTGCTGTCCAATCCCTGACTTCGACGCTCCAATCCATTGAAGGAGAAGATGGGAACGAGCTGAAATGTGGCTCACACATGGACAGGTTTCTTAACTTCTTGAGGTACAGGGGGCAGCATTTTCACTTTTGGATAAATAGCATGCCCAATTACAACTTCCTGCTACTCATTCCAGGAATATAAGATATGCATATCATTAGTAGATTTGCATAGAAAACATTCTGAAGTTTCTAAAACTGTTTGAATCATGTCTGTGAGTATAACATAACTTATGTAGCAGGTCTCTGTCTGTTCACTGAGTTCTCATGCAAGAGTTCTCAGGCAAATGATATTTCTTAGAAACCTGTTTTCAGTTCCTACCACCTCCACTGGATGTCACCAGTCTTTGGAATTTGGTTGAGGTTATTCATTTGTGCAATGAAAAAGTAGGCTATCTAGGAACTGGGTAACACTGTTGAGAGTTGCGCAAGATGTGAAAAGTTGCATGGTTTGTTGACTGCCTATTTATCTGTACATGGAATTGTATTTATTTATTTTTACATTTTTTTAAACAAATTTTACAGGAAAATTCCACAGGCATTGCAGCTAATGTAGAAGGAAAAGCTGTGTAGATTTGCAAATACTGTGCCAAATCATATGTGAAGAATGAAACAAAGATACAGAATCCTCTGGCTAAGTTCCCTCAGTGCACAAAACAAGCAACCTCTGACAAATGTCCCTCTACTTCTTTTCAAGGAGAAAATTATGAATCAAACACATTATCGATAGCAACAGCTCATGGTCCTCCTGGAACCAGAAGTGTTTTTGACTCATTGGAGGAACATAGTCAGAGAAATGCTGATTAATGTTTTGCTCGAGCTGTATATTCCACTGGTTCCCCTCTGATGCTCACAGGCAATGTGTATTGGAAGAGATTTCTGAATGTCCTCACCCAGCATACACCCCTCCAACCAGACATGCTTTATCTACTCATTTGCTGGATGCAGAGTTCAACAGAGTTCAAGTGAAGGTCAAGCAAATCATAGAGAAAGCAGACTGGATTGCAATCATCTCTGATTGGTGGGAGAATGTTCGTGGGCAAGGAATAGTTAACTACGTCATCTCAAATCAAATCAAAGTTTATTTGTCATGTGCGCCGAATACAACAGGTGAAATGTTTACTTACAGGCTCTAACCAATAGGACAAGTCAGCCAGATAGGACAAGTTGCCAGATAGGACAAGTTTGGCCAGTCAGACAGTACAAGTTCGGCTTATTTATGCTGGCTGGCCAGATAGGATAAGATTGGTCGGGCGAAAAGACAACATAGGTTCGGACACATTTTGCCCACCCCTGGGACAGGACGTACGGAGTAGTAAGGGGTAGGGTTTAGAAAAACTGATCTGAGTGTTAAGTACAGTGAGGAGACAGGACTGACCTTCATCCCTACACGGGCACATGTTATAGCTACATCAGGCCTCAATGCTTTAGTCTAGGCAGCCACCTGCCACCTGGCTCTATGTGCTAGATGAGTGCTGCTGGAGATAGGAGGGGATCAGATGGAGGGAAGAGGGATGATTGTATGGATAGAGGGAGGAGGAAAAAGGCCATGGGGTCACCCTGAGGGCAGTGCATTAGTTGTGTGTGTGTGTGTGTGTGTGTGTGTGTGTGTGTGTGTGTGTGTGTGTGTGTGTGTGTGTGTGTGTGTGTGTGTGTGTGTGTGTGTGTGTGTGTGTGTGTGTGTGTGTGTGTGTGTGTGTGTGTGTGTGTGTGTGTGTGTGTGTGTGTGTGTGTGTGTGTGGCGTGCGTGCGTGCGTGCGTATATGTAAGCCGGACCTTTGTTTTTATGTTCAGGTTAGCAGGGTCAGCTTGGACAGACAGAGCCACAGATTTTGTCACCAAGGCAACCAGTCTTGTAGGAATTTCACAGAGGCCAACAACCGGCAGCAACACTCATCACCGTCACTGGACACGCATCCTGGAAATGCTCACAAGCATTAACAGAATCACACACACAAACACAAACACACACAACCATTAGCAGCCTACATTCAAAATATGACAGACTCACAATTCCATTGTAAAAAATCATTTTTGTTCTGTCATACTTTATAGTACTCTAATAATACTTTGTTCATCATCCTCAATGGAGCCTTTGTCGATTCCATTTTGCCCTGTGTCTGTAATGGCATATCACCAATTCCAATAGCATTCTGCTGTCATTACCAACCACCAAGCAGCCATCAGTGTCATTGGACACTCACAAAAGTAGGGCCCTATCCAGACAGACAACAGACAGACCTACCGACCTATGGTGGACGGACAAGCTGACTTCCCACACACATTACCATCCCTGCCCGTCCCTGCTCTATTCAAAGTGTAACTGGGTAATTGGGATGTTTTTCATTAGCCGTTAGATGAGAATCCAGAGATTAGGGGAGGAAATGGCCTCATCATGGTGTGGATGTGTGGTGTCACGCGCGTGTGTATGTGTGTGTGTGTGTGTATGTTTCTGTGTGTGCACGTGCGTGCCTGCCAAGCGGCACGGAACGAAGACGATCCCGCTCAAAAAAGGGAACAAATTGCCCTGGCTCTTATAACAGCAGGCCTTATTCCACCATTACCACAGAAGAAGACAAGGAGCCATCCCACAAGCCAAAAAAGATTGCTGTAAAGAGAAAGAAAAAGATGGAGAGATGGAGAAAAACAAGACCGGGGATGAGGAGGGGAAAATGAAAAAAAAAGATGAGCTGATGATGAGGCAATTGGTTGGGCTGGGATGAAAACGAGAAATAAGATAGAGGGACAAATGAAGAGAGAGAGAGAGAGAGAGGGAGAGGGAGTGGGAGAGGGAGTGGGAGAGGGAGAGGGAGAGGGAGAGGGAGAGGGAGAGGGAGAGGGAGAGGGAGAGGGAGTGGGAGAGAGAGAGAGGAGATGAGAGAGAGAGAGAAATTAAGAGAGAGAGAGAGAGAGAGAGAGAGAGAGAGAGAGAGAGAGAGAGAGAGAGAGAGAGAGAGAGAGAAGCAGTCCAGTGAAGCAGAACGGTGAGGGGTTAGAGAGGGACAGAGTAGTCGGGGGTAAATGTGGTGTGTATGAACCAGGAAAATATTTGATGTTTGCAGTAGCCATACTGTACAGTTTATAGAGAATACACAGTATATGTTTTGGGATATTCAAGCTGTGTATTGAATGTTTACTATACAATGTGTGAATGTATTTCGCTGATTGTGGAGTTTGGAGAGTTCGTGTGTGTGTGTGTCTAATGCGTGCGTGTGTGTGTGATGCTTTATCTCACGCTGTGGTCTGGTGGATGAGACAGGGACTGACGAGCACACAAAAGGGCCCTCTCAGCACTTCTCTTTCCCTCTCCCCCTTCCCTCCATCTCTCCATCTCTCCCACCCTCTCTCTCTCTCTCTCTCTCTCTCTCTCTCTCTCTCTCTCTCTCTCTCTCTCTCTCTCTCTCTCTCTCTCTCTCTGTCTCTCTGCAGTGTTAGCACAACAGTTCCAGAGGTTACCATTCAATTAAGCGTCAGCGCTCAGCTCGGGCGAGACAAAGACTCCACTCCTTCTCTCTTCCTTCCCTCCCTCATTCCCTCCCTCTCTCTCTCTCTCTCTCTCTTTCCTCCACCAAACTTGTAATTACAATGTTCAACACTCTGTTCCTGTGTGACCCACTGTAAAATATGACTATCAATTTGGACCTTATCCTTTCATCAGGCTTGCTTGTCCGATGCTGGGTGATTCTGGCTAGGCCCCCGTCATGATGAAGAATATTGCTGGCCGCTATCTCCCATGATGAATTACTTTCACTTTTCACCTCACCTCACCAGTTTGAACTTATCTCCACAAATCATTTGTATTTTTTTAATGTATTTTTTTTACCTCCACCCTCCCTTTTAACCATGTAGGCTTACACTAAATGAAAATGTGAAGTCACGCCATTTAGAAGTTGCTGCTGCAAGCATGTGTGATGTAGAGGGATAACGATGACCTGAAATAAAAAAGAAACGTGATTAGAAATAAAAATATAGATCTTTTAAAAACACAGAAAACTCCCACTCTAATTTGAACGCTTGTAGATTGTAGAGGCTGTTAATGTGGCCGGACCATCTCCAGTCAAAGAGAACATAAATCACACTGGGTGTGTGTGTGTGTGTGTGTGTGTGTGTGTGTGTGTGTGTGTGTGTGTGTGTGTGTGTGTGTGTGTGTGTGTGTGTGTGTGTGTGTGTGTGTGTGTGTGTGTGTGTGTGTGTGTGTGTGTGTGTGTGTGTGTGTGTGTGTGTGTGTGTGTGTGTGTGTGTGTGTGTGTGTGAGAGAGAGAGAAGAGTATGTTCAGTACTTACCCAGTAGCCTACAGTAAGGGTGTTCATGCTTTGGTTGTGCGTTTGTGTGTGCATCAGTGTCCAGGGCAATGTGTCTCACCGATACGTTCAGTGTCCAGGGCAATGTGTCTCACCGATACCTTCAGTGTCCAGGGCAATGTGTCTCACTGATACGTTCAGTGTCCAGGGCAATGTGTCTCACCGATACCTTCAGTGTCCAGGGCAATGTGTCTCACCGATACGTTCAGTGTCCAGGGCAATGTGTCTCACCGATACCTTAAGTGTCCAGGGCAATGTGTCTCACCGATACCTTCAGTGTCCAGGGCAATGTGTCTCACCGATACGTTCAGTGTCCAGGGCAATGTGTCTCACCGATACCTTCAGTGTCCAGGGCAATGTGTCTCACCGATACCTTCAGTGTCCAGGGCAATGTGTCTCACCGATACCTTCAGTGTCCAGGGCAATGTGTCTCACCGATACCTTCAGTGTCCAGGGCAATGTGTCTCACCGATACCTTCAGTGTCCAGGGCAATGTGTCTCACCGATACCTTCAGTGTCCAGGGCAATGTGTCTCACCGATACCTTCAGTGTCCAGGGCAATGTGTCTCACCGATACCTTCAGTGTCCAGGGCAATGTGTCTCACCGATACCTTCAGTGTCCAGGGCAATGTGTCTCACCGATACCTTCAGTGTCCAGGGCAATGTGTCTCACCGATACCTTCAGTGTGCATGGTAAGACTAAGTCTGACTCTAAGTTAATGTATTTCTTAACTGTTTTTTTTATTTATCTCAGAGACAAATTAATGTGAAGCCACTGAATCTCTGTATGTACAGTACATTCAGAAAGTATTCAGACCCCTTTATCTTTTTTTACATTTTGTTACGTTACAGCCTTATTCTAAAATGGATTAAATTGTTAGGTTTTTTCTCAACAATCTACACACAATACCACATAATGACGAAGCAAAAATATACCATTTACATAAGTACACAGACCCTTTACTCAGTACTTTGTTGAAGCACCTTTGGCAGCGATTACAGCCTCGATTACAGGGTATGAAGCTACAAGCTTGGATGGTGAGCGTCCAACCTAACAGAGCATGAGAGGAGCTGCAGAGAAGAATGAGAGAAACTCCCCAAATACAGGTGTGCCAAGCTGGTACCATCACACCCAAGAAGACTCGAGGCTGTAATCGCTGCCAAAGGTTGGGCCACTCAAGGACATTCAGAGACTTTTTCCAAAGTAACTGTGTGCTTACAGTCATTGTCCTGTTGGAAGGTGAACCTAGCAGGTTTTCATCAAGGATCTCTCTGCACTTTGCTCCGTTCATCTTGCTCTCGATCCTGACAAGTCTCCCAGTCCCTGCCACTGAAAAATATCCCCACAGCATGATGCTGCCACCATCATGCTTCACCGTAGGGATGGTGCCAGGTTTCCTCCAGATGTGATGCTTGGCATTCAGGCCAACGAGTTCAATCTTGGTTTCATCAGACCAGAGAATTTTGCTTCTCATGGTCTGAGAGTCCTTTAGGTGCATTTTGGCAAACTCCAGGTGGGCTGTCATGTGCCTTTTACTGAAAAGTGGCTTCTGTCTGGCCACTCTACCATAAATGCCTGATTGGTGGAGTGCTGCAGAGATGGTTGTCCATCTGGAAGGTTCTTCCATCTCCACAGTTGAACTCTGGAACTCTGTCAGAGTGACCATCAGGTTCTTGGTCACCTCCCTGACCAAGGGCCGTCTCCCCAGATTGCTCAATTTGGTGGTTCTTGGTGGTTCCAAACTTCCATTTAAGAATGATGGAGGCCATTGTTCTTGGGGACCTACAATGCTGAATAAATGTTTTGGATCCCTAGCTCTGTGCCTCGTCACAATCCTGTCTCGGAGCTCTAAGGACCTCCTTCGACCTCATGGAATTGAGTTTGCTCTGACATGCACTGTCAACTCTGGGACTTTTTGCAGACAGGTGTGTGCCTTACCACAGGTGGACTCCAATCAAGTTGTAGTAACATCTCAAGGATGATCAATGGAAACATGATGCACCTGAGCTCAATTTCGAGTCTCATAGCAAAGGGTCTGAATACTTATGTAAATAAGGTATTTCTGTTTTATTTTTTTTCATACATTTGTAGAAATGTCTAAAAACCTGTCATTATGGGGTATTTTTTGCAGATTGATGAGGGGAAAAATATTTTATCAAATTTAGAATACGGCTGTAATGTAACAAAATGTGAAACAAGGGGAAAGGTTCTGAATACTTTCCAAACGCACTGTGCGCCAATTTCTGCAATATTTTAAGATATAGTTCTCCACTCTGAAAATAAACAAAAAAGTATTTTTCAAATGTTCAGAAAATGACATTCTGTACACGTTCACTTCCTGGCTTGATCTCTTAGAGGAGGACCTCTGTGATAAAAGACTGGATGTGTATCTGTGCACAAATATCTGGGGGAGGTACAGTCAATGTAGGTCCTAGGCAAAAAATATATATTTTACCTTCATTTAACTAGGCAAGTCAGCTAACCTCTCTAGGGTATGTGGCATGCTAGAGTCCCATCTGGACAACATCCAGTGAGATTGCAGAGCACCAAATTCAAATACAGAAATACTCATTATAAAAATTCAGAAAAGACAACTATTTCACATACGTTTAAAGATGAACTTCTTGTGAATCCAACCACGGTGTCAGATTTAAAAAATGATTTATGGCGAAAGCATACCTTACAATTATTTGAGAACATTATTTGAGAGCATAGCCCAGCAGACAAATCATTGCACTCTCTCAGTCGTGCGCATGAAAAAGCTCTGTGACACGGCAGAGTCCACTCATTCAGACTGCTCTTACTCCCTCATTTTTCAGAATACAAGACTATGTTCCGGCGCCGACAGAGATGGCCGCCTCGCTTCGCGTTCCTAGGAAACTATGCAGTTTTTTTTTTTTACGTGTTATTTCTTACATAAGTACCCCAGGTCATATTAGGTTTCATTACATACAGTCGAGAAGAACTACTGAATATAAGATCAGCGTCAACTCACCATCAGTACGACCAAGAATATGATTTTCGCGACGCGGATCCTGTGTTCTGCCTTTCAAACAGGACAACGGAATGGATCCCATGCAGCGACCCAAAAAAACGACTCCGAAAAAGAGGGAAACGAGGCGGTCTTCTGGTCAGACTCCGGCGATGGGCACATCGTGCACCACTCCCTAGCATTCTTCTCGCCAATGTCCAGTCTCTTGACAACAAGGTTGATGAAATCCGAGCAAGGGTAGCATTCCAGAGGGACATCAGAGACTGTAATGTTCTTTGCTTCACGGAAACATGGCTCACTGGAGAGACGCTGTCGGAGGCGGTGCAGCCAGCGGGTTTCTCCACGCATCGCGCCGACAGAAACAAACATCTTTCTGGTAAGAAGAGGGGCGGGGGCGTATGCCTTATGGCTAACGAGACATGGTGTGATGAAAGAAACAGGAACTCAAATCCTTCTATTCACCTGATTTAGAATTCCTCACAATCAAATGTCGACGACATTATCTACCAAGAGAATTCTCTTTGATTATAATCACAGCCGTATATATCCCCCCCCAAGCAGACACATCGATGGCTCTGAACGAACTTTATTTGACCATTTATCCGGAGGCTGCATTCACTGTAGCTGGGGATTTTAACAAGGCTAATCTGAAAACAAGACTCCCTACATTTTATCAACATATCGATTGCGCAACCAGGGGTAGAAAAACCTTGGATCATTGTTACTCTAACTTCCGCGACGCATATAAGGCCCTGCCCCGCCCTCCTTTCGGAAAAGCTGACCACTACTCCATTTTGTTGATCCCTGCCTACAGACAGAAACTAAAAAAAGAAGCTCCCACGCTGAGGTCTGTCCAACGCTGGTCCGACCAAGCTGACTCCACACTCCAAGACTACTTCCATCACGTGGACTGGGATATGTTTCGTATTGCGTCAGATAACAATATTGACGAATACGCTGATTCGGCGTGCGAGTTCATTAGAACGTGCGTTGAAGATGTCGTTCCCATAGCAACGATTAAAACATTCCCTAACCAGAAACCGTGGATTGATGGCAGCATTCGCGTGAAACTGAAAGCGCAAACCACTGCTTTTAATCAGGGCAAGGTGACTGGTAACATGACCGAATACAAACAGTGCAGCTATTCCCTCCGCAAGGCTATCAAACAAGCTAAGCTTCAGGACAGAGACAAAGTAGAATCTCAATTCAATGGCTCAGACACAAGAGGCATGTGGCAGGGTCTACAGTCAATCACGGACTACAAGAAGAAAACCAGCCCAGTCACAGACCAGGATGTCTTGCTACCAGGCAGACTAAATAACTTTTTTGCCCGCTTTGAGGACAATACAGTACCACTGACACGGCCTGCAAAGAAAACATGCGGACTCTCCTTCACTGCAGCCGAGGTGAGTAAGACATTTAAACGTGTTAACCCTCGCAAGGCTGCAGGCCCAGACGGCATCCCCAGCCGCGCCCTCAGAGCATGCGCAGACCAGCTGGCCGGTGTGTTTACGGACATATTCAATCAATCCTATACCAGTCTGCTGTTCCCACATGCTTCAAGAGGGCCACCATTGTTCCTGTTCCCAAGAAAGCTAAGGTAACTGAGCTAAACGACTACCGCCCCGTAGCACTCACTTCCGCCATCATGAAGTCCTTTGAGAGACAAGTCAAGGACCATATCACCTCCACCCTACCTGACACCCTAGACCCACTCCAATTTGCTTACCGCCCAAATAGGTCCACAGACGATGCAATCTCAACCACACAGCTCGGCATTCAACACCATAGTACCCTTCAAGCTCGTCATCAAGCTCGAGACCCTGGATCTCGACCCCGCCCTGTGCAACTGGGTACTGGACTATCTGACGGGCCGCCCCCAGGTGGTGAGGGTAGGCAACAACATCTCCACCCCGCTGATCCTCAACACTGGGGCCCCACAAGGGTGCGTTCTGAGCCCTTTCCTGTACTCCCTGTTCACCCACGACTGCGTGGCCACGCACGCCTCCAACTCAATCATCAAGTTTGCGGACGATACAACAGTGGTAGGCTTGATTACTAACAACGACGAGACGTGAGGGCCCTCGGAGTGTGGTGTCAGGAAAATAACCTCACACTCAACGTCAACAAAACTAAGGAGATGATTGTGGACTTCAGGAAACAGCAGAGGGAACACCCCCTATCCACATTGATGGAACAGTAGTGGAGAGGGTAGCAAGTTTTACGTTCCTCGGCATACACATCACAGACAAACTGAATTGGTCCACTCACACAGACAGCATTGTGAAGAAGGCGCAGCAGCGCCTCTTCAACCTCAGGAGGCTGAAGAAATTTGGCTTGTCACCAAAAGCACTCACAAACTTCTACAGATGCACAATCGAGAGCATCCTGGCGGGCTGTATCACCGCCTGGTACGGCAACTGCTCCGCCCACAACCGTAAGGCTCTCCAGAGGGTAGTGAGGTCTGCACAACGCATCACCGGGGGCAAACTACCTGCCCTCCAGGACACCTACACCACCCGATGTTACAGGAAGGCCATAAAGATCATCAAGGACAACAACCACCCGAGCCACGGCCTGTTCACCCCACTATCATCCAGAAGGCGAGGTCAGTACAGGTACATCAACGCTGGGACCGAAAGACTGAAAAACAGCTTCTATCTTAAGCCCATCAGACTGTTAAACAGCCACCACTAACATTAAGTGGCTGCTGCCAACACACTGACACTGACACTGACTCAACTCCAGCCACTTTAATAATGGGAATTGATGGGAAATGATGTAAAATATATCACTAGCCACTTTAAACAATGCTACCTTATATAATGTTACATACCCTACATTATTCATCTCATATGCATACGTATATACTGTACTCTATATCATCTACTGCATCCTTATGTAACACATGTATCACTAGCCACTTTAACGATGCCACTTTGTTTACATACTCATCTCATATGTATATACTGTACTCGATACCATCTACTGTATCTTGCCTATGCTGCTCTGTACCATCACTCATTCATATATCTTTATGTACATATTCTTTATCCCCTTACATTGTGTATAAGACAGTAGTTTTGGAATTGTTAATTAGATTACTTGTTGGTTATTACTGCATTGCCGGAACTAGAAGCACAAGCATTTCGCTACACTCGCATTAACTTCTGCTAACCATGTGTATGTGACAAATCAAATTTGATTTGATTTGATTTTAAACCATTTCTAAAGACTGTTTACATCTAGTGGAAGGCATAGGACTGCAATATGAGTCCCAAGTCAATGGCTACTGTAATGGCATTGAATAGAAAACTACTTCCTGAATGGATTGTTCTCAGGTTTTCACCTACCAAATTAGTTATGTTGTACTCACAGACATTATTTTAACAGTTTTGAAAACTTTAGAGTGTTTTCTATCCAAATCTACGAATTATATGCATATCCTATCTTCTGGGCCTGAGTAGAATTTGGGCATGCTTTTCATCCAAAATTCTGCCCCCTACCCTATAGAAGTTAAGAACAAATTCTTATTTTCAATGACAGCCTAGGAACAGTGGGTTAATTGCCTTGCTCAGGGGCAGAATGACAGATGATTTTTACCTTGTCAGCTCGGGGATTCAATCTTGCAACCTTTTGGTTGCTAGTCCAATGCTCTAACCACTAGGATACCTGCCACCCAAAATGTTTGCCACTGGGCAGGACTGGTGTCATCGTGTCTACAAACACACAAAGAGCTATACAATATACTACCTGGCCAACAGGCATACAGACACAGGTATATTACCCTCCCTGCTCCCCACGGCCTCCCCCTCTGATAACAGAAAGGACTACCTTTGATGATACCAATTCACAAGGCCGATTCTCATCTATCCTGTGGAGCACAGCATCACTGATGGTAGGGCTGTCAAAGTCACCGTAACCCCCAACCTTCCACGCACAGCAGCAGTATTGTTAGAGAGGGGTAAAGATAAAGATTTTTGTTGGGGCGCCGGGCAGGTATTTACACTGCTGACATCAGAAGAGTAGGAGACAAAGAGTACTGCTACTAGAAACACGTCAGCAGAACAGACTGGCTAGTGTAGCCTGTTTACCAGTGGAGACTAGAATGTAGCCTGTTGGCCAAATAGCCAGTGGAGACTAGAGTGTCACCTGTTTACCAGATATCCAGTTTAGGCTAGAGTGTAGCCTGTTTACCAGATATCCAGTGGAGACTAGAGTGTAGCCTTTTGGCCAGATAGCCAGTGGAGACTAGAGTGTATTCTGTTTACCAGATATCCAGTGGAGACTAGAGTGTAGCCTGTTGGCCAGATAGCCATTGGAGGGAAAGGATAAAACACACCATATAACCACAAGTTACAGCACAGGTTAACCAACCAATAATACCTTATACAATAATAGACTCAGATTCTGCAAAAGGTTCGTTGTAGTTTATTCATGAGCGCTCTCAAGTCAACCAAAATTTTGAACAGACTTTATGACCCCCTCTATGCACACACACACACACACACACACACACACACACACACACACACACACACACACACACACACACACACACACACACACACACACACACACACACACACACACACACACACACACACACACACACACACACACACACACACACACACACACACACACACACAGTGTTATCACTTTCCTACCAGCCTTGGCAGTTTCTCGCCGTTCTCTTCCTCCCCAGATAAGATAGGCCTTGGAAGGGCCCTTCTGTTGTCAGCTTTTTCAGAGTTATCATGTGTAGTCTACCAGCCTCTGATTTCTCCACATATTTATCCCTCTTCACTTGTCCCACACATGTATTATTGGAATATATTCTTATATGTTTCAGGGTGGAATTTAATCATTACCTTCAACATATCAATTACCTTATCAATAAACCATTTGACTAAATATTACATAAATATTACATGACCTTAAACATATAAATTCCCTTATCATAAACATTAGAGAATTTTCTATACTCTGTCTTGCCCTCCAGTGTAGGAGTGAGGAGATGGGGGGAGGTATGAATGGATGTGTGGGTGGGTGTGTTAATAGGTAAAAACAAAAACCTTAAAACGTCTTATGGATAGGTGTCAGCATTTTCACACATTGGATGAAAACCGTGCCCAAAGTAAACTGCCTCCTACTCAGTCCCAAATGCTAATATATGCATATTATTAGTAGTATTGGATAGAAAACACTCTGAAGTTTCTAAAACTGTTTGAATGATGTCTGTGTGTATAACAGAACTCATATGGAAGACAAAAACCTGAGAAAAATTCCAACCAGGAAGTGGGAAATCTGAGGTTTGTAGGTTTTCAACTGAGACCCTATTGAATATACAGGGGGATATGGGTCATCTTGCACTTCCTAAGGCTTCCACTCGATGTCAACAGTCTTTAGAACGTTGTTTCAGGCTTCTACTGTGAAGGGGGGCTGAATGAGAGGGGAATGAGTCAGAGGTCTGGTCTGGTCTTGTGACGCGTGGTCAGGAGAAAGTTACCTCTTGTACCATTGCTTTTCTTCAGACAAATTAATTCGCCGGTTGGGACATTATTGAACATTTAGAACAAAAACATCCTATAGATTGATTCTATACATCGTTTGATTTGTTTCTACAACTGGTAATATAACTTTCCGCTGGAGTTGCCGCGCCATGTGAGTTTCAATTTGTTTATTAAACGCCGTAACAAAAGGAGGAATTTGGACGTAAATTATGGACTTTATGGAACAAATCAAACATTTATTGTGGAACTGGGATTCCTGGGAGTGCATTTTGACGAAGATCATCAAAGCTAAGTGAATATTTATAATGCTATTTCTGACTTTTGTTGACTCCAACATGGCGGAAATATTCTTGGGTTGTGTATGTTGTCTGAGCGCCGTACTCAGATTATTGCATGGTTTGCTTTTTTCCGTAAAGTAAAAAAAAAATCTGACACAGCGGTTGCATTAAGGAGAAGTATATCTTTAAATCTGTGAATAACACTTGTATCTTTTTATTAATGTTAATTATGAGTATTTCTGTGATTTGATGTGGCTCTGTGCAAATTCACAAGATGTTTTGGAGGCAAAGCCAAATGTAAACTGAGGTTTTTGTACATAAATATGAACTTGATCGAACAAAACATACATGTATTGTGTAACATGTTGTCCCGGGAGTGTCATCTGATGAAGAATATCAAAGGTTAGTGATGAATTTGATCAATATTTCTGCTTTTTGTGACTCCTCTCTTTGCTTGGAAAATTGCTGTATGCTTTCTGTGACTAGTTGCTGACCTAACATAATGATATGTTCTGCTTTCACCAAAAAGCTTTTTTGAAATCGGACACTGGGGTTGTATTAACGAGAATTTTATCTTTAAAATGGTTCCTAATACTTGTATGTTTGAGAAAATTAAATTATGAGATTTCTGTTGATTGAATTTGGCACCCTGCAATTTCATTGGTTGTTGGTGAGGGGTTCCACTAGCGGAATAGGGTTCCAGTCCTAGACGGGTTAAAATGTTCCAAGTCTCCTTGGCCAAATCACAATAGTATCACAAAAAAAAGACCTAGTCCAATCAATGAACCAAAATAATAAACCATCTAAAATGCACTCTTTTGAAGACAAATTTAAAAAACAACACGGCCAGCAGGGCAATAATAGTCCAGCGACAGTGAACATCAAATGATGCACAGTGAAAAAGCACTGGAGTGAGATAGGTCAAATGTGACTGAGAGAGGGGTGGGCGTCTTTGCTGTGGACTTCAGACATGCAGTTGAACTTGTCTGTCTGTCCGATACACCTGATGGTTTGTTGGTTAGTTTGTCAAAGCTTCACAACAATGCTGCTACTAATCCATGCGATTATTTACAGGAGCAGTCCCAACAGATTAACACCACCGATAGACATAGAAGCTTTACAAACCACACACACACACACACACACACACACACACACACACACACACACACACACACACACACACACACACACACACACACACACACACACACACACACACACACACACACACACACACACACACACACACACACACACACACACACACACACACACACACACACAGGGTTTTAGTGGACTGATTATGAAGCTGGGTGAGACTATGCGATGGTACACAGCAGGATAGGGGTCTCAACAGGATGAGACAGGACTGGACATAAACACACACACTCTGCGACTGTGCCGACGCAGCTGCATCGGACATGCGGGCTCCATATGTCACAGGCAGTAGGGGAGCGATGCTCTTCCCAGCACAGCTAATCAATCACAGAGACCCCATCCTCCAAGGTTCAGCACAACACCACAGGGTACAGGTCAGAGCACAGAGCAGTACTCCAAAAACACCCGAGAGAATTCTCACCACGTCTTCAGTCAGGTCAAATGAGAGAGAGGGATGGAGTTGGCATCTGATTTTCCTTTGTGACAGAGACAGGAAACAAAGGTGAAAGATGGGCATTTTGGTGTCCATTATTCTTTGCCCCTGTAGTTGGCCCTTCGTCTTTTGAAACTCAAAGTTACAGACTGTGAATAATGCTCCAGAAACCACCCACAGTTGCCTCTTTCTGTTTTCAATGGTTTCCTCTTCTGTTTCTTTCTTCCCGTCTACAGTATGCCTTCCTCTTCTACTCCTCATCCCTCTCTCCACTGCTGAGAAGAATAAGCAACAGAGTCGTGTTAGTGGTCAGTCGTTTCAATGTTGTCCCCTTAGTGAGCCTGCCATCTGGCCCGGCATGTAATGGCTCTCTTAATCTGCCAATTATGGGTCATGGACGAGGATTATGTCACCAGGGCAGTCCAAGTCCCGAGTCCCAGGGACCTCTGGATCAATAAAGGCCTCCACAGGGACTCCTGCCCTGGCAGACGTCGATACTGTCCATTGGGTATTAAAGAGCAGTCTGTCAGGCCACCTTCACTAGAAGGTCCGGGCGTGGGCCGGCGTGGATGTGGGGATCCCTCTCCCCTAAGGGAGGCCTCTGTAACCTCCAGTGTGTACTAACACCCCAGGGGGTCTCCGATGACATGCCATCCCTCCTGAGTATCGACATATCGGGTGACAAAGGGCCTCCTCTGGGCCCTCTTTCTAACCACACTGCGGTGGGTGTGATCAGGAGAGGAGAGGAGAAACCTACCTCTTCCCTTCTCAAACTACTCTTTCTCAGTCTACACAGGCAGTGAATGTTGGGGGATTTGGTATTATGATTTTGAATGGAAATTTTCTTCACTGAGCTCTCCCCGCCCCGGACCTTTGCCTGTTCTCAGACCGATGCCCACTAC
Organism: Oncorhynchus gorbuscha; assembly: GCF_021184085.1. NCBI lineage: Eukaryota > Metazoa > Chordata > Actinopteri > Salmoniformes > Salmonidae > Oncorhynchus > Oncorhynchus gorbuscha. The sequence goes on from NC_060185.1 coordinate 27,123,188, forward strand.
ATGCCCGCTGTGTCCCTACCCACTGCTGCCTCTCTGCTCTGCAGCCCCCTGCAGCCCCCTGCACAGCCACCACCATCTGCTCCCTGCCACTACCCTGGCACTGCCCTCCGCTCTCCTCTCTCATGCAGGGCACTAGCGACTGCGCTGACACCCTCTCACCATGCTACCTCTCACTAGGCATGAAGCACGCACACACACACACACACACACACACACACACACACACACACACACACACACACACACACACACACACACACACACACACACACACACACACACACACACACACACACACACACACACACACACACACACACACACACACTGCACGCTGGGAGCTGTGGGCCATCCGGCCCAAACATGAACCTTCTAATGTCACTGTGGAGATGACACAAAGGAAACAAATAATGCAGTGTGTGTGTGTGTGTGTGTGTGTGTGTGTGTGTGTGTGTGTGTGTGTGTGTGTGTGTGTGTGTGTGTGTGTGTGTGTGTGTGTGTGTGTGTGTGTGTGTGTGTGTGTGTGTGTGTGTGTGTGCGCAGAAGTGTGGGCATCGCATGAAGGATGGTACCGGGGCCACTGAACTCATTTTCGCTTCTCCCACTACACCCCTGACCTCTGACCCTTATGTCTCATTTACCCCACTTCCCATCATGCCTTTCACCCCAGAAGACGAGAGAGGGAGGAGGAGGGAAAGGGGGCGGTGTCACTGTCTTACCGTCTCACCCTCTTTTGTTTTAACCTCTTCACCCATCATTTCTGTTTATTTATGGCCACCATGGGTTATGGCGCCGGCCGTGCACCTAAAGCTGTCAAACCGACCCAGGACCCCAGGCAGGCAGCACGGTAACCTTGGACTGGAGACGCACAGCACTACACACACGCAGTGGCCCAGGACACAATGCACACCCACAGACACACACTCCTTTTGGCTCCCCAGCACCACTCCGCCAGAGGTGGGTTAATATTCCACAGGGCGTCGTATAAAGATTATAGTCTTCTCTTTTTCTTCTCTTCCACTGCACCCCCTCTCCTTTTTCTCTTCTCTTTCTATTTGCTCTGGTAATTAGGTGGTAATCAGGTAGTAATCCGGTTGTAATCAGGTGGTAATCAGGTGGTAATCAGGTGGTAATCAGGTGGTAATCAGGTGGTAATCAGGTGGTAATCGGGTGGTATTCAGGTGGTAATCGGGTGGTAATCGGGTGGTAATCAGGTTCTAATCAGGTGGCCAGCAGCTCAGATGACTGACCCTGTTGTTAATTAAGTGAATGCTTCCCTGGCTGGGGGAGGCTGGGGTAAGATTGTGGGTGATGCCGTCTTGCTGTGGACACCCCTGTAAACTGTCAGCAAGGGAGGGCAGGGTTGGGATGGCGGGTTACCCCCTTCTCAGTCTGGTCTGGCCCCCTGCTCTGAAGCAGCTTGGAGGGGGTGCACTCCTATAGGGGTGTAAAGTACTTAAGTAAAAATACTTTAAAGTACTACTCAAGTAATTTTGGGGGTTATTTGTATTCTACTTTACTATTTATATTTTTGACTGTTACTTTTACTTCACTACATTCCTAAAGAAAATTATGTACTTTTTACTCCATACATTTACCCTGACACCCAAAAGTACTATTTTGAATGTTCAGCGGGACAGTAAAATGGTCTGATTCACACACATATCAAGACAACATCCCTGATTGTCCCTACTGCCTCTGATCTAGTGGACTCACTAAGCACATGCTTAGTTTGTAAATTATGTCTGACTGTTGGAAGCGGGCTGCGGCTATCCTGGCTATCCACCCCAAAAATTTCAACTAGAAAATGGTTCCGTCTGCTTTGCTCAATATAAGGAATTTGAAGTTATTTCTACTTTTACTTTTGATACTTAAGTATATTAAAAAGAAAAACGTTTAGACTTTTACTCAAGTAGTATTTTACTGGGTGACCTTCACTTTTACTTGAGTCATTTTCTATTAAGGTGTCTGTCACGGCTGATGAAAGGAGCGGACCAAGGTGCAGCGTGGTGAGTGTACATGTTCTTTAATAAAGAAAAAGATGCCGAGCAAAACAATACACACTACAAAACAAAACCGTGAAGCTTAAGGCTAAGTGCCGTAAAGAAAGTCAACTTCCCAAAAGGTACCTACGTATGGTTCCCAATCAGAGACAACGATAGACAACTGTCCCTGATTGAGAACCATACCCGGCCAAAACATAGAGATAGAAAATCATAGAAACACAACACATAGAAATGCCCACAGCAAATCAAATCAAATCAAATTGTATTTGTCACGTACACATGGTTAGCAGATGTTAATGCGAGTGTAGCGAAATGCCTGTGCTTCTAGTTCCGACAATGCAGTAATAACCAACAAGTAATCTTGCCAAACAATTCCACAGCTACTACCTTATGCACACAAATGTAAAGGGATAAAGAATATGTACATAAAGATATATGGATGAGTGATGGTACAGAATGGCATAGGCAAGATGCAGTAGATTGTATAGAGTACAGTATATAGATATGAGATGAGTAATGTATGGTATATAAACATAAGTGGCATAGTTTAGTGGCTAGTGATACATGTAATACATAGAAATGGCACGATGCAGTAGATGATATAGAGTACAGTATATACATATGCATATGAGAAGAGTAATGTAGGGTATGTAAAGTGGCATTGTTTAAAGTGGCTAGTGATACATTTTTACATCAATTCCATCAATTTCCATTATTAAAGTGGTTGGAGTTGAGTCAGTATGTTGGCAGCAGCCACTCAATGTTAGTGGTGGCTGTTTAACAGTTTGATGGTCTTGAGATAGAAGCTGTTTTTCAGTCTCTCGGTCCCTGCTTTGATGCACCTGTACTGACCTCACCTTCTGGATGACAGCGGGGTGAACAGGCAGTGGCTCGGGTGGTTGTTGTCCTTGATGATCTTTTTGGCATTCCTGTGACATCGGGTGGTGTAGGTGTCCTGGAGGGCAGGTAGTTTTCCCTCCAGGACACCTACACAACGCTGTCTGTGTGGGTAGACCAATTCAGTTTGTCCGTGATGTGTATGCCGAGGGACTTAAAACTTACTACCCTCTCCAAAACTGTCCTGTCGATGTGGATAGGGGGGGGTGCTCCCTCTGCTGTTTCCTGAAGTCCACAATCATGACCTTTGTTTTGTTGACTCCGAGGGCCCTCACCTCCTCCCTGTAGGCCGTCTCATTGTTGTTTGTAATCAAGCCTACCACTGTAGTGTCGTCCGCAAACTTGATGACTCACCATGCTGGGGAGACATACAGGAGGCGTCTTCCTTGTCCGAGGCACCGGATACACTGGGATGTGGGGGAGCACTGGAGATCTGGTTCATAGCCTCGGCACCACTCTACCAGGCTGAATGCCCACTCTAGCCCTGCACCTCCAGAGCACATGCACAGGTCGAACCGGGCTCTGGGGGAGCATTGGAGCTCTGGTGCTTAGGACTTGCACTGCTCCTCTTGGCTGCATGCCCACCTTAGCCCAGAACGTGCGGGGAGCTCGAACAGGCCGCACTGGGTTCTCCTGGCGAACTGGGGAAACCGTGCCTAGAGCCGGCGCAGGACTCACCGGGCTGTGGAAGCGCACTGGAGGTCTGGAGCGCCAAGCTGGCACAAGACGTGCAGGACTGGGGAGGCGCACAAGAGGCCTGGTGCGTGGGCCTGGCACAGTCTTCACCAGACGGCTAGCATGCAACTCAGGACGAGTATGGAGAGCTGATTCAGGTGACATCAACTCGAGGACACGCTCCGTAGGGCGAATGTTGTTCCTCATGCACAAACACAGCAGCTCTCTGATAGCTCTGTCCTCCAATCTCCCCATCAACTCCTTCACTGTCTCTGCTTCGCTCCCCTCGCTCACCTGCAACTTCACCCCAACTGGCTCTGGTTCCATCCTCGGCTCCGCCGACCGTCCCGTGTGCCCTCCCCCCAAATGTTTTTTAATGGGGCTGCCTCTCCTGGCCACGCTGCTTGGTCCTTTGGTGGTGAGAAGTTCTGTCACGGGTTGATGAAAGGAGCAGACCAAGGTGCAGCGTGGTGAGCGTACATGTTCTTTAACAAAAGTCAACTTCCCACCAAGACAGGTGGGAAAAAAGGCACCTAAGTATGGTTCCCAATCAGAGACAACGAGAGACAGCTGTCCCTGATTGAGAACCCTACACGGCCAAAACATAGAACTACACAACATAGAACATAGAATACCCACCCCAACTCACGCCCGACCAAACCAAAATAGAGACATTAAAAGGATCTCTAAGGTCAGGGTGTGACAGTACCCCCCTTCCCCCCAAAGGTGTGGACTCCGACAGAAAAACCTAAACCTATAGGGGAGGGTCTTTTTGGGCATCTATCCACGGTGGGGGCTCAGATGCGGGACGCAGACCCCACTCCACCACTGGCTCACCCCACTTAGGTGGCACCTCTAGTGCGGGGAACCTCGTCGTCGACCCCAGACTGGGGACCCTCGTAGCGGGCCCCGGACTGGGGACCCTCGTAGCGGGCCCCGGACTGGGCACCCTCGCTACGGGCCCCGGACTGGGCACCATCGCTGCGGGACCCGGATTGGGCACCCTCGCTGGGGGCCCCGGACTGGAGGCCGTCGCTGGAGGCTCCGGACTGGATGCTGTCACTGGAGGCTCTGGACTGGAGGCCGTGGGTGGAGGCTCCGGACTGGAGATAGTCGCTGGAGGCTCCGGACTGGAGGTAGTCGCTGGAGGCTCCGGACTGCAGAACGTCGCTGGAGGCTCCGGACTGGAGACTGTCTCTGGAGGCTCCGGACTGGAGACCGTCTCTGGAGGCTCCGGACTGGAGACCGTCTCTGGAGGCTCCGGACTGGAGACCGTCTCTGGAGGCTCCGGACTGGAGACCGTCTCTGGAGGCTCCGGACTGGAGACCATCACTGGAAGCTCCGGACTGGAGACCATCACTGGAAGCTTCTTGCCATGGATCATCACTGGAGGCTTCGTGCCATGGATCATCGCTGGAGGCTTCTTGCCATGCATCATCACTGGAGGCTTCCTGCCATGGATCATCACTGGAGTGGAGAGACACACAAGAGGCCTGGCTCTGGGAGCAGGCACAGGACTCACCAGGCTGGGGAGACATACAAGAGGCTTAGTTCTAAGCGCAGGCACAGGACTCACCAGGCTGGGGAGACATACAGGAGGCTTCTTCCTTGGCCGAGGCACCGGATACACTGGGCCGTGGAGGCGCGCTAGCGGTCTCGAGCGCAGAGCTAGCACAACCGGTTCTGGCTGTATGCCCGCTTCCACCCGGCAGATGCGGGACACTTGTACAGAGCACACCGGCCTGTGAATACTGAACCGAGACACCATGCGCATCACAACAATAGCACGGTGCTTGACCAGTTACATGCTCGCCACGATAAGCATGGGGAGTTGGCTCAGGTCTGAATCCCGACTCTCCCCGTGTTCCCCCCCCACCATTTGTTTTTGGAGTGGCCTCCCGGTCTTTAGTGTCAGCCGTGACCCTGTGTAGACCTGGGCCCGCTTTCCCGCTGCCTCCACCTTCCTCTCTGCTTCCAGCTTCTCCCACCGCAGGCAGGCCTTTACCGCCAGGATCTCCTCCCATCTCTAGGATTCCAGGATCCTTTGCCATTTAGGATGTCCTCCCATGTCCAGTCCTCCTGAGCACGCTGCTCCTCCTTACCACGCTGCTTGGTCCGTTTGTGGTGGGAAGTTCTGTCACGGCCGTTGAATGAACTGGAACAAGGTGCAGCGTGGTGAGAGTACATATTATTTTATTTAGAAAAGAGGCCGAACAAAACAATAAACGCTACAAAACAAACCGTGAAGCTAAAGGCTATGTGCCATAAACAAAGTCAACTTCCCACAACCACAGGTGGGAAAAAGGGCAGCCTAAGTATGATTCTCAATCAGAGACAACGACATTGAGAATCCTACCCGGCCAAAACATAGAACTACACAACATAGAACATAGAATACCCACCCCAACTCACGCCCTGACCAACCAAAATAGAGACATTAAAAGGATCTCTAAGGTCAGGGCGTGACAAAAGGTATCTTTACTTTTACTCAAGTATGACAATTGGGTACTTTTCCACCACCTCTCTCCTATTGTAAGTATGAGGAGCTGCAGCCCAATATGGTGCACGGAATATGGGTGAGTGGGTGTATGGAAAGGAGTGGGTGTATGGAAAAGAGTGGGTGTATGGAAAAGAGTGGGTGTATGGAAAAGAGTGGGTGTATGGAAAGGAGTGGGTGTATGGATAGGAGTGGGTGTATGGAAAGGACTGGGTGTATGGAAAGGAGTGAGTGTATGGAAAGGAGTGGGTGTATGGAAAGGAGTGGGTGTATGGAAAGGAGTGGGTGTATGGAAAGGAGCGGGTGTATGGAAAGGAGCGGGTGTATGGAAAGGAGCGGGTGTATGGAAAGGAGCGGGTGTATGGAAAGGAGCGGGTGTATGGAAAGGAGCGGGTGTATGGAAAGGACTGGGTGTATGGAAAGGACTGGGTGTATGGAAAGGAGCGGGTGTATGGAAAGGAGCGGGTGTATGGAAAGGAGCGGGTGTATGGAAAGGAGCGGGTGTATGGAAAGGAGCGGGTGTATGGAAAGGAGCGGGTGTATGGAAAGGAGCGGGTGTATGGAAAGGAGCGGGTGTATGGAAAGGACTGGGTGTATGGAAAGGACTGGGTGTATGGAAAGGAGCGGGTGTATGGAAAGGAGCGGGTGTATGGAAAGGAGCGGGTGTATGGAAAGGAGCGGGTGTATGGAAAGGAGCGGGTGGATGGAAAGGAGCGGGTGGATGGAAAGGAGCGGGTGTATGGAAAGGAGCGGGTGTATGGAAAGGAGCGGGTGTATGGAAAGGAGCGGGTGTATGGAAAGGAGCGGGTGTATGGAAAGGACTGGGTGTATGGAAAGGACTGGGTGTATGGAAAGGACTGGGTGTATGGAAAGGAGCGGGTGTATGGAAAGGAGCGGGTGTATGGAAAGGAGCGGGTGTATGGAAAGGACTGGGTGTATGGAAAGGACTGGGTGTATGGAAAGGACTGGGTGTATGGAAAGGACTGGGTGTATGGAAAGGACTGGGTGTATGGAAAGGACTGGGTGTATGGAAAGGAGCGGGTGTATGGAAAGGAGCGGGTGTATGGAAAGGAGCGGGTGTATGGAAAGGAGCGGGTGTATGGAAAGGAGCGGGTGTATGGAAAGGACTGGGTGTATGGAAAGGACTGGGTGTATGGAAAGGACTGGGTGTATGAAAGGAGCGGGTGTATGGAAAGGACTGGGTGTATGGAAAGGAGCGGGTGTATGGAAAGGAGCGGGTGTATGGAAAGGACTGGGTGTATGGAAAGGACTGGGTGTATGGAAAGGAGCGGGTGTATGGAAAGGACTGGGTGTATGGAAAGGACTGGGTGTATGGAAAGGAGCGGGTGTATGGAAAGGAGCGGGTGTATGGAAAGGAGCGGGTGTATGGAAAGGACTGGGTGTATGGAAAGGACTGGGTGTATGGAAAGGACTGGGTGTATGGAAAGGACTGGGTGTATGGAAAGGAGCGGGTGTATGGAAAGGAGCGGGTGTATGGAAAGGACTGGGTGTATGGAAAGGACTGCGTGTATGGAAAGGAGCGGGTGTATGGAAAGGACTGGGTGTATGGAAAGGAGCGGGTGTATGGAAAGGAGCGGGTGTATGGAAAGGAGCGGGTGTATGGAAAGGACTGGGTGTATGGAAAGGAGCGGGTGTATGGAAAGGAGCGGGTGTATGGAAAGGAGCGGGTGTATGGAAAGGACTGGGTGTATGGAAAGCGAATCAGCTAATTGGGCAGATTTATTGCCGCTCAATGTTTTGGTGGTGTTTTTTTCCTCCCGTTATTTTGATTCAACTATGATAGCAGCCTACACAATAAACTAATATTGATAACCATGTAGATGTGACCTTGATACATACATACACTCAATGGGGACGGCATGATCGGTAACAACACAGGGACACAGTGCCCTTCGCTCCTGCTTGACAAGCACTACTGTCCAGCAACAGCATTGGAAGTAGATACCTAGTAGCCAATATCAAGGTGACAGTCACTATAAGAACACGCATTCAACACTGGAAGCAACAGTACACCCATCATCAGTACTTTAATACAAAATGAACTGTCTTCAGTTTTATAACTGAAAATGTATAATTGTTTGTGGAAAACTAAGAGTGAAATACAACTCAGGCTCATCCTCCGGCTTCAAAACATAAGTCCATAACCTCGCGGTATGATAGCTCAATGTATGGATGTTGGGTGGTAAGAAAAGGAAGAAAAACGTATAGCAGAGCGCTTTCGACACACCCACTCATTTTTATGGATCACCTTTCCTTTTCTCGTTCCCATTGTGCCGTCAGTGTGTGTGTGTGTGTGTGTGTGTGTGTGTGTGTGTGTGTGTGTGTGTGTGTGTGTGTGTGTGTGTGTGTGTGTGTGTGTGTGTGTGTGTGTGTGTGTGTGTGTGTGTGTGTGTGTGTGTGTGTGTGTGTGTGTGTGTGTGTGTGTGTGTGGCAGGGGAGCAGGGCTGGATAGCATCAGTGGGCTCTGTCTGTGCCAGCGGGTCAGAGACGTAGAGCTGACACATTCCCTGGCGCTGCGCCACACGCCCTGTCCAACTACATCAGCAGTGCGGGAACTCAAACACCCAGCACCAACCCAGCACCAGCCCAGTATCAACCAGGTGCCATCCATCCCCTCCCCGCACCACGCCATGCAGTGCCAAGCAGCACAGTGGTGAAAGTCACACCAACCCGACCAAGGGCAGCCGAGTAGGAAGGAGGAGAGGGGGGAGTGGAGGGATAGTGTTGGTGCTGCAGTGTGATAATTCATATTGTGAATGCAATACATGTGAATATGTGTAAAGTCTGACTGGCCCTGACTGTGGCTGTCAGAGACACACTATGAACCGGTATCAGTGCTACAGAAACATCTATTTCCAACAGCACACATCCACACCGGCCTCTATAAAAAAAAGTCAATTGAAATGTACATGTTAGTGAGAGGTGGTGGTTCACGCAGCGATTTGAGATGTCATCTAATTTCAAATCGAGCCACACTAATTCACGGAGAGGGAAACGAGAGTATGGGGAGGGGTGGAGACTAGAAGGAGAGATGTGGGTGGAGGAGGAGGGGGTGGAGGAGGAAGGGGAGGAGGGATGAAGGGTTGAGGAGGAGAGGGAGAGGGAAAAAATCTCTGTCTCAGCAAAAGTTTCCATTAAAATTTGAGACAAATGATCTCTGTGTCCTTCTCCCATGCTGCCTGGGGCATCATGCTATTTCTATGCAAATAACAACCTCACGCCTTCACTCCTATTATATCTACTAGAGCTAATACAACATGACCCGAGAGGGAGAAAAGGAGAGAGAGAGCAACAGAGAGAGAGAGGGAGAAAGGGAGAGAGAGCAACAGAGAGAGAGAGGGAGAAAAATAACAGAGGGAGAGAGGGAGAAAAAAATAACAGAGGGAGAGAGGGAGAAAAGGAGAGAGTGAGCAAGAGAGAGAGAGAGAGAGAGAGAGAGAGGGAGAAAAAATAACAGAGGGAGAGAGGGAGAAAAGGAGAGAGTGAGCAAGAGAGAGAGAGAGAGAGGGAGAAAAAATAACAGAGGGAGAGAGGGAGAGAGGGAGAGAGGGAGAGCACCAAGCACGTACCAGTGAGTGAGGAGAGACAGAGGAAGAGAGAGAGTGTGTGGGGTGGATTCACTGAGCTGTGAAAATATATAATGCCAAGAGTGTGAGAGAGAGACAAGAACAACACAAAGACATGGCCATAATTTGTCTCTGGCTGCCTCCCATTTAATATATGACACCCCTCCGCTGACGCCTCGCTGGTTCACGGTGCACTGCTGTTTAACTGTACACTTACAACCACATCAAACCCTCTGCATCGATATCACAGTCACACACCTTCACAATTACACACTGTACCATGCCAAAGCCTAATACAAATAACACACTTTAAAGCAGTATCATATGCAAATAAATAGTCATGGGAATGATTGCAAATGCATATGAAATTCTGAGCAAATATTTCACTCAAAATAAAGTATTTGTAGTGGGCTTTTGTGCAATGCAGGACCATGCTTTCTTTAGTATCCTATGTAGACAGACGTTTAAATATCTGCAAATGCATATGCAATTCCAAGCACACATTTCACCCAAATTCAAATATGCCACTATTTACCTAATTTGGGGTCTCATCAAGCAGTGTCATATATTGAATATTAATACATGGCGCAATGTGCTGTATTATAATAATGTAAGCAGGTGGGAATTGTGCCTGTTTGAGAAGATATATCTCAATCTTTTCCAAGCAAACACTATGAATGGACATGGAAATGGAAATGTTTAGAGGTCCTCTACACATCCGGTCTCAGGTGGCATTTACAAACATAGAGCTATATTGTTCTGAGGAGGCCATGGCATTTTCCTATATATAAATATATATATATATATATATATATATATATATATATATATATATCCGGCTGACAAAAAGATACAATGCTGCTGGCTGACTATCCATAACCCACTTTCCCTCTCTATTTCTCCATCCCTCTTTCCCTCTCTATTTCTCCATAACCCACTTTCCCTCTCTATTTCTCCATAACCCACTTTCCCTCTCTATTTCTCCATAACCCACTTTCCCTCTCTATTTCTCCATAACCCACTTTCCCTCTCTATTTCTCCATAACCCACTTTCCCTCTCTATTTCTCCATAACCCACTTTCCCTCTCTATTTCTTCATAACCCACTTTCCCTCTCTATTTCTTCATAACCCACTTTCCCTCTCTATTTCTCCATCCCTCTTTCCCTCTCTATTTCTTCATAACCCACTTTCCCTCTCTATTTCTCCATAACCCACTTTCCCTCTCTATTTCTCCATAACCCACTTTCCCTCTCTATTTCTCCATAACCCACTTTCCCTCTCTATTTCTCCATAACCCACTTTCCCTCTCTATTTCTCCATAACCCACTTTCCCTCTCTATTTCTCCATAACCCACTTTCCCTCTCTATTTCTCCATAACCCACTTTCCCTCTCTATTTCTCCATAACCCACTTTGCCTCTCTATTTCTCCATAACCCACTTTCCCTCTCTATTTCTCCATAACCCACTTTCCCTCTCTATTTCTCCATAACCCACTTTCCCTCTCTATTTCTCCATAACCCACTTTGCCTCTCTATTTCTCCATAACCCACTTTCCCTCTCTATTTCTCCATAACCCACTTTCCCTCTCTATTTCTCCATAACCCACTTTCCCTCTCTATTTCTCCATAACCCACTTTCCCTCTCTATTTCTCCATAACCCACTTTCCCTCTCTATTTCTCCATAACCCACTTTCCCTCTCTATTTCTCCATAACCCACTTTCCCTCTCTATTTCTCCATAACCCACTTTGCCTCTCTATTTCTCCATAACCCACTTTCCCTCTCTATTTCTCCATAACCCACTTTCCCTCTCTATTTCTCCATAACCCACTTTCCCTCTCTATTACTCCATAACCCACTTTCCCTCTCTATTTTTCCATAACCCACTCACAATACATAGACAACCTCCCCTCATTTCTAGCTTTTTCTATTTCTCCATAACCCACTCACAATACATAGACAACCTCCCCTCATTTCTAGCTTTTTCTATTTCTCCATAACCCACTCACAATACATAGACAACCTCCCCTCATTTCTAGCTTTTTCTATTTCTCCATAACCCACTCACAATACATAGACAACCTCCCCTCATTTCTAGCTTTTTCTATTTCTCCATAACCCACTCACAATACATAGACAACCTCCCCTCATTTCTAGCTTTTTCTATTTCTCCATAACCCACTCACAATACATAGACAACCTCCCCTCATTTCTAGCTTTTTCTATTTCTCCATTCCCTCTTTCCCTCTCTATTTTTCCATCCCTCTTTCCCTCTCTATTTCTCCATCCCTCTTTCCCTCTCTATTTCTCCATTCCCCTCTTTCCCTCTCTATTTCTCCATCCCTCTTTCCCTCTCTATTTCTTCATCCCTCTTTCCCTCTCTTTCTCCATCCCTCTTTCCCTCTCTATTTCTCCATCCCTCTTTTCCTCTCTATTTCTCCATCCCTCTTTCCCTCTCTATTTCTCCATCCCTCTTTCCCTCTCTATTTCTCCTTCCCTCTTTCCCTCTCTATTTCTCCATCCCTCTTTTCCTCTCTATTTCTCCATCCCTCTTTCCCTCTCTATTTCTCCATCCCTCTTTCCCTCTCTATTTCTCCTTCCCTCTTTCCCTCTCTATTTCTCCATCCCTCTTTCCCTCTCTATTTCTCCATCCCTCTTTCCCTCTCTTTCTCCATCCCTCTTTCCGTCTCTATTTCTCCATTCCTCTTTCCCTCTCTCTTTCTCCATCCCTCTTTCCGTCTCTATTTCTTCATTCCCACTTTCCCTCTCTATTTCTCCATCCCTCTTTCCCTCTCTATTTCTCCATTCCCTCTTTCCCTCTCTATTTCTCCATTCCCTCTTTCCCTCTCTATTTCTCCATCCCTCTTTCCCTCTCTATTTCTCCATCCCTCTTTCCCTCTCTATTTCTCCATCCCTCTTTCCCTCTCTATTTCTCCATCCCTCTTTCCCTCTCTATTTCTCCATTCCCTCTTTCCCTCTCTATTTCTCCATCCCTCTTTCCCTCTCTATTGCTCCATCCCTCTTTCCCTCTCTTTCTCCATCCCTCTTTCCCTCTCTATTTCTCCATCCCTCTTTCCCTCTCTATTTCTCCATCCCTCTTTCCCTCTCTATTTCTCCTTCCCTCTTTCCCTCTCTATTTCTCCACTCCCACTTTCCCTCTCTATTTCTCCATCCCTCTTTCCCTCTCTATTTCTCCATTCCCTCTTTCCCTCTCTATTTCTCCATTCCCTCTTTCCCTCTCTATTTCTCCATCCCTCTTTCCCTCTCTATTTCTCCATCCCTCTTTCCCTCTCTATTTCTCCATCCCTCTTTCCCTCTCTATTTCTCCATCCCTCTTTCCCTCTCTATTTCTCCATCCCTCTTTCCCTCTCTATTTCTCCATTCCCTCTTTCCCTCTCTATTTCTCCATCCCTCTTTCCCTCTCTTTCTCCATCACTCTTTCCCTCTCTATTTCTCCATCCCTCTTTCCCTCTCTATTTCTCCATCCCTCTTTCCCACTCTATCTATCTCTCTCTCTCTCTCTCTCTACACACACACACAGCCAGTGCTCTGAATGACAGGCACATACCCACTCAGTTGGCAGAACCGATCGATTTGCTCCAGTGTCTGTATCGGGCTGGCGAGATGGACAAGAAGAGAGGGTTTATGGGGTAGGAGGAGTGACTTTGCAACCGCATGTCCACCTGCACAGACGGGCTCTGAGTCCAGACAGAGGCACCCTGTAGGGGGGCAGCTAGCTACCCAACTGGAACTGAACTGTAACACAACTGCAGTCAAAACAACATGCTGGTTAGCGACTAATTGCGCCTGCCTCCATATGGCACGGGCTGACCCCGATATGTCCTTAAAGTAAGTGTGTGTGTGTCTGTGTGAGAGAGAGCCCACTCAGACTCGCGTGATGGCAAAACAAAAAGCCCGACATCAGCAATGATAAATCTAGCCATTATTACATGTGAGTTGGGAAAACAGAAACAACCTGCGAATGACTTCTCACACAAACCCAATCCCATACCCCTCCATTCCACCCCTGTCCCCCCATAGTATCCCCCCACTGTCACCCCAAAGGCTGCACCCCCCTCCCCTTCCTCTCTTTAAGAAGGCACCTCAATCCATCTGCTACACATTCCCATTTGCATTTCATGCCTCCCGGCTTTTTTTTGAAGTGGCAATATTTTGATGCAGTCAGAAGGACACATTATCATTATTTCAATTTCCTTTGCGAGGGAAAGAGAGAGATGAGAGAGGAAGGGAGGGAGGGAGAGAAAGAGGGAGGAAAGGAGGGAAGGAGGGAGGAAAGGAGGGAAGGAGGGAGGAAAGGAGGAAAGGATGGAGAGAGAGAGAGAAAGAGAGAGAGCGAGAGAGAGAGACAGAGCTCTCAGTTTGTGAGTACAGATGTGCCTGGTAGCAAGGCTGTCCACCTATCCCTGCCATGTTCTGTATGTGCATTTGAAATAGGTGGAAGGAGAAAAAGAAAGCAGAGAGAGAGAGGAGGGGACACACAGAGAGAGAGGGGACACACAGAGAGAGAGAGGAGGGGACACACAGAGAGAGAGGAGAGAAAGGCAGAACGAGAAGAGAGAGAGTGGTGAAGAGAGAAAGATGAGAGAAAAGAGTACTGTGAATTTTGTGATGCTGTCTGCAAGCCTCTCCTACAGTAATATGCTTTGTGCTTCGTGATGTGCCTCTCTCTCTCTCTCTCTCTCTCTCTCTCTCTCTCTCTCTCTCTCTCCACTCTAGCTCCCTCTATTCCTGAACAATGACACTACCAGGCTAGCTCTGCAGAGAGACACTTATAGCACAACATCCTAAATCTCCCTCACTACTGGACTTTACGTTTTAGGAAAAACGGCGATATTAGAGCAGCTCTTCTTCAACCCGGGAAAGAATCATGAGCCTACTTAATTCTAGGTGTCTGTCTGCTATTTTGAATGTGATTTGAATGTTGGCTCTATAATGTGGATTTTCATGCAATAGTAACAGACAGCTATAATAGAAAAGGCATAAAAAGGAGTGATTGAAGGCAATTAGAAAATTGTCGAACTGGAGAGATGTAGAGAGAGAAAGAGAATAGAAGAGGAAGAGAAACAGAAACAATCTCCAGCTAACATGAGAGAGTATAGGACACATAGTCTGATTCTGCCAAAGCCACACTGGAAGCCATTCTCTGTGGCAGTGTTCCACATAAACCCCCTTCCCCTCCCTCCATAAATCCACTGTGGAGAAATGAGAAAGCACAACCCTGCAACCAGCCCTCTCTTCTTCCCCTGTCCTGTCTATCTTGGTTCCATGGACCAGGTGGGCATGGTGACTGGGACTGCCTGGTTGGGCCTCCCTCCCTGTCTGTCTGTGAGCATAATTTAAAAATGATCCAGCAGGGATCCGGCAGTGGGGAGTAGAGGAGAACAGCCCTATACAGGCTGTAACTCTCTCTTTCTCAGTCCCAGGCAGCTTCCCAATGAGCTGGGTGCCCTTACTCATGTCTCAGTCTATAATACTGCATCAGGCGGGAGTCGCCAGTGAGCTCTTATCATGGAAGGGGTCTGTGGGATGATGGGGAACCCGCACGGCATCCTTTCAGCCAGGCCAATATAATGTACTGTAGTGCACTGCATGTCACGATACTGGAGATGAAGCTGTAATACAGTAGAACAGGGGTGGCCAACCCACCTCCAGGAGAGTGGATATGCACTCTCCTGTTTCAGCCCTGCTCTAACACACCTGATTCAGCTCATCGTGGTCTTAAAGAGTAGTAGATGCAGGTGTATTAGAGAGGGGCTGGAGCAAAAGCCTGCCTATCCTGTCACTCTACAGGAGGAGGGTGGGCCACCACTGAAGTAAATACTTAATGGGACAGAAATAGAGCAGAGTCTAGATTGAACAGTGCTTCCCCTATCCGGCACGTACAGTGTCAACATACGGAAATGTCCTGCTCATGACAATGACAGTCATTGCCCAGGGGTAGAGTGAGATTGGTTCTGTATTGCTCTCTGCCAGGCTAACAAGCTGACCTATCGTTAGCATATTTACAATGCATTATATAGCATACAGCGGCAGTGGACTTCACATACGAAACCACACATGCATAACAAAGCTATCTCAATACCCTGGTCTGTGTGCACTGTTTCAGGCAAACCATTTTCACAGCTATATTGTTTTGGATTTGGTATTTCCCAATGGACTGGCCCAAGATAGGCTGTTATTTACTGGGAATGCTGGGATCCATTAAAGAGCATGGGATTAACCCTCCGCCTTCAACTCTCGCTTTCTGGGGTTAATGTTAATGACGGTCATAAAACGGCAGCGCGCTCAATCTCACATTACTTCCCTGTGGGTCAAAGCCATCCGTATGGAATACATTACAATAAATACCACTCTGTGTGGCTGGCTAGAGGTGGTCAGACAGGGGCTGGAGAAATCACTATCAGAGAGAGAATACACACACACTTTCTCACATCAACATACAGCTCAAGTCCCTTCCAAAATCTCCATGTTACACACCAACACTAAAATACTCCTGTGCTCTCGGCCTGGTTGCCAATTTCCAAGGAAATGAGAAGCCCTTGCATCAGTGGGTAGATTTAAACAAAAGCACATGAGATTGTCCTAGCACACCAGAAAGTTAGTTAGTGATGTGTTTTTATGTGCAGATCAAAATGCAACCCCCAAATCCTCCCGTTTGAATTAAGGGGCCAGGATATGGAAAGACTGAGGGGACTAGCTTGGAGTTCGGAGTTAGCTACGGACACACACACACACACACACACACACACACACACACACACACACACACACACACACACACACACACACACACACACACACACACACACACACACACACACACACACACACACACACACACACACACACACACACACACACACACACACACACACACACACACCCTAACAAGAAACAGTTTTGCAATGGATTTCTGAAGAAAAAGAGGGACACCTGTTGGTCAAAATGAGGAACTGCACACTGTAAATGAGCCACTTCCATCAAGTTGTAATTTTTGCTTCAGTTGAGATGTGCTCACAGTCAAAAGAGGCTAGCTGGATGTGAGCAGGCAAACAATGTAAAGGAAATTAGAAGGAATCACTTTGTTTTGAATGAAATGTGTTTTGAATGTGTTGTCGAAGAAATGAATCTCTCTCTCCATTCAACATTCCCAGTATTCTCTAGCAGGCTACACATATTAAACATGATTGAATGACTGTGTCTTTCAGCCACAGCACATGGGTTTGTGTTTGCTTCATCACTGTTTCTCTCTCTCTCTCTCTCTCTCTCTCTCTCTCTCTCTCTCTCTCTCTCTCTCTCTCTCTCTCTCTCTCTCTCTCTCTCACACACACACACACACACACACACACACACACACACACACACACACACACACACACACACACACACACACACACACACACACACACACACACACACACACACACACACACACACACACACACACACACACACACATGTATTATATATACAGTGCCTTGCGAAAGTATTCGTCCCCCTTGAACTTTGCGAACTTTTGCCACATTTCAGGCTTCAAACATAAAGATATAAAACTGTATTATTTTGTGAAGAATTAACAACATGTGGGACACAATCATGAAGTGGAACGACATTTATTGGATATTTCAAACTTTTTTAACAAATCAAAAACTGAAAAATTGGGCGTGCAAAATGATTCAGTCCCCTTAAGTTAATACTTTGTAGCGCCACCTTTTGCTGCGATTACAGCTGTAAGTCACTTGGGGTATGTCTCTATCAGTTTTGCACATCGAGAGACTGAAATGTTTTCCCATTCCTCCTTGCAAAACAGCTCGAGCTCAGTGAGGTTGGATGGAGAGCATTTGTGAACAGCAGTTTTCAGTTCTTTCCACAGATTCTAACACCTGGATATGTTTATTTTTGAACCATTCCATTGTAGATTTAGCTTTATGTTTTGTATCATTGTCTTGTTGGAAGACAAATCTCCGTCCCAGTCTCAGGTCTTTTGCAGACTCCATCAGGTTTTCTTCCAGAATGGTCCTGTATTTGGCTCCATCCATCTTCCCATCAATTTTAACCATCTTCCCTGTCCCTGCTGAAGAAAAGCAGGCCCAAACCATGATGCTGCCACCACCATGTTTGACAGTGGGGATGGTGAGTTCAGGGTGATGAGCTGTGTTGCTTTTACACCAAATATAACGTTTTGCATTGTTCTTCCATTGTTCTTTGGTGTGTCTCCCAGGTGGCTTGTGGCAAACTTTAAATGACACTTTTTTATGGATATCTTTAAGAAATGGCTTTCTTCTTGCCACTCTTCCATAAAGTCCAGATTTGTGCAATATATGACTGATTGTTGTCCTATGGACAGAGTCTCCCACCTCAGCTGTAGATCTCTGCAGTTCATTCAGAGTGATCATGGGCCTCTTGGCTGCATCTCTGATCAGTCTTCTCCTTGTATGAGCTGAAAGTTTAGAGGGACGGCCAGGTCTTGGTAGATTTGCAGTGGTCTGATACTCCTTCCATTTCAATATTAGCGCTTGCACAGTGCTCCTTGGGATGTTTAAAGCTTGGGAAATCTTTTTGTATCCAAATCCGGCTTTAAACTTCTTCACAACAGTATCTCGGACCTGCCTGGTGTGTTCCTTGTTCTTCATGATGCTCTCTGCGCTTTTAACAGACCTCTGAGACTATCACAGTGCAGGTGCATTTATACGGAGACTTGATTACACACAGGTGGATTGTATTTATCATCATTAGTCATTTAGGTCAACATTGGATCATTCAGAGATCCTCACTGAACTTCTGGAGAGAGTTTGCTGCACTGAAAGTAAAGGGGCTGAATAATTTTGCACGCCCAATTTTTCAGTTTTTGATTTGTTAAAAAAGTTTGAAATATCCAATAAATGTCGTTCCACTTCGTGATTGTGTCCCACTTGTTGTTGATTCTTCACAAAAAATACAGTTGTATATCTTTATGCTTGAAGCCTGAAATATGGCAAAAGGTCGCAAAGTTCAAGGGGGCCGAATACTTTCGCAAGGCACTGTATATATATATATAAATATATAAATATATATATATATATATATTTTATGTATACATTTATTTTCACACTACTGCAACAATGCAGACAAAACCTCCCCTCCCTCTCATCCTCCCAGCTCTAGGTTTCAGGGGCAAAAACAGCAGCCTTCCAAATATCACCTGTCTTTGAATTAAAAACAGGCATTGTTGTCCACAAACCCAACCACTGAAAATGCTCCCCATTATTCGGAGGCAAGAACGAGCTTGCCTCACATCTACACTGGTATAAGTGTTAATTAAGGAGAGTGAATACAATGTGCTTTCAACTGGATCCCTGTTTAATGCTGTCTGGCAACTCTAAATAGAGAAGGAATGAAATCCTCCCCATATGTCTCTATTCACTACTAAGGCTACTTGCCAGGTTGTGTGAAATAATTATAAAACATGTTTAAAAAAGAAGTAGATGTAATTTTAATTCTCCATCCCTGTGTATGAGTTTATGGTTGTAATCTCAATCGTCTATGGGTTGGGACTACTTCTTGTTCCTGGCTACTAATGATTATGGAAATAAGCCAATAAGACAAGTTATAAAATACTAATTTAGAGTTTGTAAAAGCAATTACAAAAAGTAATTTACAAGCCGTTTCATGTATGTGCATTATTACAGAGCAGTGACTATAACTGTGTTTAATAGAGAACAAACAAGCGCTATAATAACTATGTACAATTAAATATGAATATTAAGGTAACAAAACTATATATTAGCAATGTAATGAAACACTTATGCATTAATGGATTCAAAATCACATTGTTAAGTTTTAAATACCAGTGGGTTTATAAAAATAAGGAGCAGATTGAAAATAACTTTTATTAATTTTGATACAAGTTACTTTTATACCATTTGAAATTTGTTTGCGGCAATTACAAATAAATGCAAGTCAGTTACATTTGCAAATAGTCCACGACAATCCAAATAGGCCAGCCAGCGAGTAACATCTCCAGCCTAGAACTTAAAGGCGGTCATAGGCCCAATATTCAGTCCAACTCCCTTCGTCGGACAACTACTTTAGCTGTGTGTGAATGTGAAGAAAAAGGGAATGCGATCAACTGCATGAAAGATACAGAGTTTATTGAGATGGAAAATGGCTGCCGGTTAGTGGCCTGGGCCAAGTAAATGATATAAAAGGTAATTACATCCTCTTAATGGGTGCCGGTTAGTGGCCTGGGCCAAGTAAATGATATAAAAGGCAATTACATCCTCTTAATGGGTGCCGGTTAGTGGCCTGGGCCAAGTAAATGATATAAAAGGCAATTACATCCTCTTAATGGGTGCCGGTTAGTGGCCTGGGCCAAGTAAATGATATAAAAGGCAATTACATCCTCTTAATGGGTGCCGGTTAGTGGCCTGGGCCAAGTAAATGATATAAAAGGTAATTACATCCTCTTAATGGGTGCCGGTTAGTGGCCTGGGCTAAGTAAATGATATAAAAGGCAATTACATCCTCTTAATGGGTGCCGGTTAGTGGCCTGGGCCAAGTAAATGATATAAAAGGCAATTACATCCTCTTAATGGCTGCCGGTTAGTGGCCTGGGCCAAGTAAATGATATAAAAGGTAATTACATCCTCTTAATGGCTGCCGGTTAGTGGCCTGGGCCAAGTAAATGATATAAAAGGTAATTACATCCTCTTAATGGCTGCCGGTTAGTGGCCTGGGCCAAGTAAATGATATAAAAGGTAATTACATCCTCTTAATGGGTGCCGGTTAGTGGCCTGGGCCAAGTAAATGATATAAAAGGTAATTACATCCTCTTAATGGGTGCCGGTTAGTGGCCTGGGCTAAGTAAATGATATAAAAGGTAATTACATCCTCTTAATGGGTGCCGGTTAGTGGCCTGGGCCAAGTAAATGATATAAAAGGTAATTACAGCCTCTTAATGGGTGCCGGTTAGTGGCCTGGGCCAAGTAAATTATATAAAAGGTAATTACATCCTCTTAATGGGTGCCGGTTAGTGGCCTGGGCCAAGTAAATGATATAAAAGGCAATTACATCCTCTTAATGGCTGCCGGTTAGTGGCCTGGGCCAAGTAAATGATATAAAAGGTAATTACATCCTCTTAATGGGTGCCGGTTAGTGGCCTGGGCCAAGTAAATGATATAAAAGGCAATTACATCCTCTTAATGGGTGCCGGTTAGTGGCCTGGGCTAAGTAAATGATATAAAAGGCAATTACATCCTCTTAATGGGTGCCGGTTAGTGGCCTGGGCTAAGTAAATGATATAAAAGGCAATTACATCCTCTTAATGGGTGCCGGTTAGTGGCCTGGGCTAAGTAAATGATATAAAAGGCAATTACATCCTCTTAATGGGTGCCGTTTAGTGGCCTGGGCTAAGTAAATGATATAAAAGGCAATTACATCCTCTTAATAGGTGCCGGTTAGTGGCCTGGGCCAAGTAAATTATATAAAAGGCAATTACATCCTCTTAATGGGTGCCGGTTAGTGGCCTGGGCTAAGTAAATGATGTAAAAGGCAATTACATCCTCTTAATGGGTGCCGGTTAGTGGCCTGGGCCAAGTAAATTATATAAAAGGTAATTACATCCTCTTAATGGGTGCCGGTTAGTGGCCTGGGCCAAGTAAATGATATAAAAGGCAATTACATCCTCTTAATGGCTGCCGGTTAGTGGCCTGGGCCAAGTAAATGATATAAAAGGCAATTACATCCTCTTAATGGGTGCCGTTTTTTCTCAGAGTGGGTGAAAGTAATTAAAAAGTTCATTACGGTAATGAGGCAGGCATCTTTGGAGGAGCCATGGCTCGGCCTGGCCTGGCTAGAACAGACATGAGAACACTCACAACATGCCGCAGGAACAGAC
Organism: Oncorhynchus gorbuscha; assembly: GCF_021184085.1. NCBI lineage: Eukaryota > Metazoa > Chordata > Actinopteri > Salmoniformes > Salmonidae > Oncorhynchus > Oncorhynchus gorbuscha. The sequence continues at coordinate 27,144,747 of NC_060185.1, forward strand.
GGGGGACAGACAGGGGACAACATGTGATGATGTCATCTAGAGGGGACGCTGAAGTCTCTCTACACACCTAAGACCTCAACCCACCGCAAATATAACATATATATGAGACACTTCAATGCATTTTTGACATTTTACATTTTGACATCTGATTTGCTTTTTGCTGAAGATTATGTTTTAAGAACATATGAAATGGCACATTGGATTCTCCATCCAAGGGATACTGTATAAAACCATGTCATGGCTCTCCAGTGTACTCATCCTCACTGTTTTTTCTGCACAGACCTAAATGATGGTTGTGTATTGAGTTTCCTGAGTACTCTGGACACGTAGAGAGACTGGTCTATACAAACACGCCACACCACTGTTATTTCGGCCAGATGCCTCTCGTGTGTGATGGAGAGAACAGAGAATCGATCCAAAGTTGTTTCAGATGCAAATCAGCACTCTGAAGGAGACAGCAGACATACAGCATGGAGGAGAACGAGAAAGGGGAGAGAAGGAGGGGTTAGAATAGAGAGGCAGCAAGAGGAAGGTAGAGAGGGAGAAATAGAGGGGTGAAATTCAGCATTGATGTCAGTCAGAGACTTTTGTGTCTGTTCTTCAAAAAACAACTTGCAAATATGCTCATTTCAAGTTAACTTTGCTTGTCAAAACGTGCAGTGTAGGGGCGAGGTGGAGGGACAGGTTGGAGGGGGTCTATTTTAGCCCTGTGTGCCCGAGCAAGAGGCTCCCACTGAGCACTAATCTAATCAATGTTGTGAAAACAATCCTGATGATGCCCTGGAATTATCCCGACGAGGCTCCCCGCTAAGCAGGAGATTGGAGAACGATCTGGGAGAGACCTAGCCTAATGACACTGCTAACTATCCAGCAAGCCTGGGAAATTGGGTGCCTGGTACTTGGTGAGCCCTTAATGGTGAATGCATTGTGAGTCAATTAGCAACTGTAAATACTGTACAGTGTGCACCTTAGAGACTATTTGCACTGACTCTCCACACATCCAACCCTTACACACAATCACACATGCACACAATCATCCATAAACAAACACACACAAGCACACATATACACACAAACACACAGTCAACGCTGCTGTTCTATGGTATCTATTCAACTGCGCAACCAATACAGGACTGATATTGAATCCTACTACACCGGCTCTGACGCTCGTCAGATGTGGCAGGGCTTGCAAACTATTACAAAGGGAAACCCAGGCTCGAGCTGCCCAGTGACGTAACCTACCAGATGAGCTAAATTACTTCTATGCTCGCTTCGAGGCAAGTAACACTGAACCGTGAATGAGAGCACAGCTGTTCCGGGCGACTGTGTGATCATGCTCTCCGTAGCCGATGTGAGTAAGACCTATAAGCAAATCAACATTCACAAGGCCGTAGGGCCAGACGGATTACCAGGACACGTACTCAGAGAATGCGTCAACCAACTGGCAAGTGTCTTCCCTGACATTTTCAACCTCTCCCTGACCGAGTCTGTAATAACGACATGTTTCAAGCAGACCACCATAGGCTCTGTGCCCAAGAAAGTCAAGGTAACCTGACTACTGCCCCGTAGCACTGAGGTCTGTAGCCATGAAGTGCTTTAAAAGGCTGGTTATGGCTCACATCAACACCATCATCCCAGAAACCCTAGACCCACTATAATTTGTATACCGCCCCAACAGTTCCACATATGACACAATCTCCATTGCACTCTATACTGCCCTTTCCCACCTGGACAAAAGCAAGACCTATGTCAGAATGGTGTTTGTTGAGTAGAAGCTCAGAATGGTGTTTGTTGACTACAACATAACACCATAGTGCCCTCAAAGCTTATCACTAAGCTAAGGACCCTGGGACTAAACACTTCCCTCTGCAACTGGATCCTGGACTTCCTGATGGGCCACCCCCAGGTGGTGATGGTAGGCAAAAACACATCTGCCATGCTGATCCTCATCACAGGGGCCCCTCAGGGGTACATGCTTAGACCCTCCTGTTCTCCATGTTCACCCACAACTGCATGGCCACTCACAACTCCAACACCATCATTAAGTCTGCCGACGACACAAATGGTGGTATGCCTGATCACCGACAATGATGAGACTTGACAGTGTGGTACAAGGACAACAACCTTTCCCTCAATGTGAGCAAGACAAAATAGCTGATTGTGGACTACAGGAAAAGGGGGGGGCCAAGCACGCCCCCATTCACAATAACGGGCTGTAGTGGAGTGGGTTGAGAGCTTCAAGTTCCTTGGGGTCCACATCACTAGCAAACTATCATGGTCCAAACACACCAAGACAGTCGTGAAGAGGACACGACAACGCCCGCTCCCCCTCAGGAGACTGAAAAGATTTGGCATGGGTCCTCAGATCCTCAAAAAGTTCTACAGCTGCACTATTGAGAGCATCCTGACTGGTTGCATCACGGCTTGGTATGGCAACTGCTCGGCATCCGACGGCAAGGTGCTACAGAGGATAATGCGTATGGTCCAGTACGTCACTGGGGCCAAGCTTCCTGCCCTCCAGGACATTTATAGCAGGCGGTGTCAGAAGAAGGCCCTAAAAATTGTCAAAGACTCCAGCCACCCTAGTCATAGATTGTTCTCTCTGCTACCGCGCGGCCAGTGGTACCAGAGCACCAAGTCTAGCTCCAAAAGGTTCCAAAACAGCTTCTATCCTCAAGCCATTAGACTGCTAAACAGTTCATTGAATGGTTACCGGGACTATTTGTATTGACACCCTTTTTTACGCTGCTGCTACTCGCTGTTTATTATTTATTATCTATGCATAGTCACTTCATCCCTACCTACATGTACATAATACCTCAATTTACCTTGAGTAACCTTTACCTCCGCACATTGATTCTGTACCGGTACCCCCTGTAAATAGCCTCGTTTTTTAAAAATGCTTATTTTAGTTTACTATTTTTTTTAAAAATTGGTACTTTAAAAAAAACTGCATTGTTGGTTAAAGGCTTGTAAGTAAGCATTTGGCGGTAATGTCTACTACACCTGTTATATTCGGTGCATGTGACAAATAATATTTGATTTGATTTGAATATACTACCCACAATGTATTTGTAAATACAGTCATTCTTGACATAGCACATTCATTATCTATGCTGTATATCCTACTGTGTATATACCAGGATACTACTATACTACCTCTTCTACTACTTATTATTATTATTTTTTTAAATCTTGATATTGATTATTGTACTAGAATGTTGCTATCACACAACCATTTCGCTGCACCTTTTATACCTGCTGTAAACTGTGTATGTGACGAATAACATTTGATTTGATTTGCAGACCGGCGGCTTGGAAGTAGTCTCTGAGAA
>NC_060185.1:27450581-27546373 GCF_021184085.1 Oncorhynchus gorbuscha
CGAACTCAAAAAAGTTCTGGGACACTGTAAAGTCCATGGAGAATAAGAGCACCTCCTCCCAGCTGCCCACTGCTCTGATGCTAGGAAACACTGTCACCACCGATAAATCCACTATAATTGAGAATTTCAATAAGCATTTTTCTACGGCTGGCCATGCTTTCCACATGGCTACCCCTACCCCGGTCAACTGCCCGGCACCCTCCACAGCAACCCGCCAAAGCCCCCACCATTTCTCCTTTACCCAAATCCAGATAGCTGATGTTCTGAAAGAGCTGCAAGATCTGCACCCCTACAAATCAGCCGGGCTAGACAATCTGGATCCTCTCTTTCTAAAATTATCTGCCGAAACTGTTGCAACCCCTATTGGTAGCCTGTTCAACCGCTCTTTTGTATCGTCTGTGATCCCCAAAGATTGGAAAGCTGCCGCGGTAATCCCCCTCTTCAAAGGTCGAAGACACTCTAGACCCAAACTGCTACAGTCCTATATCTATCCTATCCTGTCTTTCTAAGGCCTGCGAAAGCCAAGTTAACAAACAGATTACTGACCATTTCGAATCCCACCATACCTTCTCCACTATGCAATCTGGTTTCAGAGCTGGTCATGGATGCACCTCAGCCACGCTCAAGGTTCTAAACGACATCCTAACCGCCATCGATAAGAGACATTACTGTGCAGCCCTATTCATCGACCTGGCCAAGGCTTTCGACTCTGTTAATCACAACATTCTTATTGGCAGACTCGACCGTTTTGGTTTCTCAAAAGATTGCCTCGCCTGGTTTACCAACTACTTCTCTGATAGAGTTCAGTGTGTCAAATCGGAGGGCCTGTTGTCTGGACCTCTGACAGTCTCTATGGGTGTGCCACAGGGTTCAACTCTCAGGCCGACTCTCTTTTCTGTATACATCAATGATGTTGCTCTTGCTGCCGGTGATTCTCTGATCCACCTCTTGTGTTGTTTAGGTTTAGAGTGTGTAGTCTTAGAGTGATTATCTTAATTTACCGAGGTTAGCTAGCCAGCTATTTGTCGTCCTTAACGTAGGTGACTCTAGCCAACGTCTTCTGTATAGAACTCAACTACCCGGTCGCATTCACAGGTTGTATCACATTTTCACTTCATTTCATTACAGTACAACGGTTTGATTTGTTTGATCGTAGCTAGCTCAGCTAGCTACAGCTACGTTTCCCATAGTCTTTGTATCAAAGATAATTGTGTAGTCTAGAGCGATTTTCTAGGTTCGCTAGCCATCTATTGTCGTTCTTTTAACGCAACGTAACGTAAACAACACTGCTAGCTAGCCTGCTAGCCCCGAATAGCAACACTGCAGAAACTATTACACTCAACGGAATGACTTGATTAGTGTAGTGTCAACAGCGCACCCACTGCCAGCTGGCCTACTTCAGCAGTACTGTATCATTTTAATCATTTTAGTCAATAAGATTCTTGCTACGTAGCTTAACTTTCTGAACATTCGAGACGTGTAGTCCACTTGTCATTCCAATCTCCTTTGCATTAGCGTAGCCTCTTCTGTAGCCTGTCAACTATGTGTCTGTTTATCCCTGTTCTCTCCTTCTGCACAGACCATAAAACGCTCCTCACCGCGTGGCCGCGGCCACCCTACTCTGGTGGTCCCAGCGCACGACCCACGTGGAGTTCCAGGTCTCCGGTAGCCTCTGGAACTGCCAATCTGCGGTCAACAAGGCAGAGTTCATCTCAGCCTATGCCTCCCTCCAGTCCCTCGACTTCTTGGCACTGACGGAAACATGGATCACCACAGACAACACTGCTACTCCTACTGCTCTCTCTTCGTGTTCTCGCACACCCGAGACATCTGGTACCGGGATCCTCATCTCTCCCAAGTGGTCATTCTCTCTTTCTCCCCTTACCCATCTGTCTAAATTCCATGCTGTCACAGTTACTAGCCCTTTCAAGCTTAACATCCTTATCATTTATCGCCCTCCAGGTTCCCTCGGAGAGTTCATCAATGAGCTTGATGCCTTGATAAGCTCCTTTCCTCCGGCTCACCTCTCACAGTTCTGGGCGACTTTAACCTCCCCACGTCTACCTTTGACTCTTTCCTCTCTGCCTCCTTCTTTCCACTCCTCTCCTCTTTTGACCTCAACCTTCCCTACTCACAAGGCAGGCAATACGCCGACCTCATCTTTACTAGATGTCACTGCAACTCCCCTCCAAGTCTCCGACCACTGCCTTGTGCTCTCATCCAACAACACTGCCCCTACTCGGATGGTATCGCGCCTACTCTCTCCTCTTCCATCCTATCATCTCTTCCCTCCGCTCAAACCTTCTCTATCTCCTGATTCTGCCTCCTCAACCCTCCTCTCCTCCCTCTCTGCATCCCTTGACTCTCTATGTCCCCTATCCTCCAGGCCGGCTCGGTCCTCCCCTCCCGCTCCGTGGCTCGATGACTCATTGCGAGCTCACAGAACAGGGCTCCGGGCAGCCGAGCGGAAATGGAGGAAAACCTCGCCTCCCTCGGACCTGGCATCCTTTCACTCCCTCCTCTCTACATTCTCCTCCTCTGTCTCTGCTGCTAAAGCCACTTTCTACCACGCTAAATTCCAAGCATCTGCCTCTAACCCTAGGAAGCTCTTTGCCACCTTCTCCTCCCTCCTGAATCCTCCGCCCCTCCCCCTCCTCCCTCTCTGCAGATGACTTCGTCAACCATTTTGAAAAGCTGACGACATCCGATCCTCGTTTGCTAAGTCAAACGACACCGCTTTCTGCTCACACTGCCCTACCCTGTGCTCTGACCTCTTTCTTCTCCAGATGAAATCTCGCGTCTTGTGACGGCCGGCCGCCCAACAACCTGCCCGCTTGACCCTATCCCCTCCTCTCTTCTCCAGACCATTTCCGGAGACCTTCTCCCTTACCTCACCTCGCTCATCAAATCCCTGACCGTTGGAAACAATGAGCGAGAGTTGCACCCCTTCTGAAAAAACCTACATTGATCCCTCCGATGTCAACAATTACAGACCAGTATCCCTTCTTTCTTTTCACTCTTGAACGTGCCGTCCTTGGCCAGCTCTCCCGCTATCTCTCTCTGAATGACCTTCTTGATCCAAATCAGTCAGGTTTCAAGACTAGTCATTCAACTGAGACTGCTCTCCTCTGTATCACGGAGGCGCTCCGCACTGCTAAAGCTAACTCTCTCTCCTCTGCTCTCATCCTTCTAGATCTATCGGCTGCCTTCGATACTGTGAACCATCAGATCCTCCTCTCCACCCTCTCCGAGTTGGGCATCTCCGGCGCGGCCCACGCTTGGATTGCGTCCTACCTGACAGGTCGCTCCTACCATGGCGAGAATCTGTCTCCTCACCACGCGCTCTCACCACTGGTGTCCCCCAGGGCTCTGTTCTTGGCCCTCTCCTATTCTCGCTATACACCAAGTCACTTGGCTCTGTCATAACCTCACATGGTCTCTCTTATCATTGCTATGCAGACGACACACAATTAATCTTCTCCTTTCCCCCTTCTGATGACCAGGTGGCGAATCGCATCTCTGCATGTCTGGCAGACATATCAGTGTGGATGACGGATCACCACCTCAAGCTGAACCTCGGCAAGACGGAGCTGCTCTTCCTCCCGGGAAGGACTGCCCGTTCCATGATCTCGCCATCACGGTCGACAACTCCATTGTGTCCTCCTCCCAGAGCGCCAAGAACCTTGGCGTGATCCTGGACAACACCCTGTCGTTCTCAACTAACATCAAGGCGGTGGCCCGTTCCTGTAGGTTCATGCTCTACAACATCCCAGACGACCCTGCCTCACACAGGAAGCGGCGCAGGTCTAATCCAGGCACTTGTCATCTCCCGTCTGGATTACTGCAACTCGCTGTTGGCTGGGCTCCCTGCCTGTGCCATTAAACCCCTTCAACTCATCCAGAACGCCGCAGCCCGTCTGGTGTTCAACCTTCCCAAGTTCTCTCACGTCACCCCGCTCCTCCGTTCTCTCCACTGGCTTCCAGTTGAAGCTCGCATCCGCTACAAGACCATGGTGCTTGCCTACGGAGCTGTGAGGGGAACGGCACCTCAGTACCTCCAGGCTCTGATCAGGCCCTACACCCAAACAAGGGCACTGCGTTCATCCACCTCTGGCCTGCTCGCCTCCCTACCACTGAGGATACAGCTCCCGCTCAACTGTTCGCTGCCCTGGCCCCCCAATGGTGGAACAAACTCCCTCACGACGCCAGGACAGCGGAGTCAATCACCACCTTCCGGAGACACCTGAAACCCCACCTCTTTAAGGAATACCTAGGATAGGTTAAGTAATCCCTCTCACCCCACCCCCCTAAGTTTTAGATGCACTATTGTTAAGTGACTGTCCCACTGGATGTCATAAGGTGAATGCACCAATTTGTAAGTCGCTCTGGATAAGAGCGTCTGCTAAATGACTTAAATGTAAATGTAAATGCAGACGACACCATTCTGTATACTTCTGGCCCCTCCTTGGACACTGTATTAACTAACCTCCAGACGAGCTTCAGTGCCATACAACTCTCCTTCCGTGGCCTCCAAATGCTTTTAAAAGCAGTCGTTCATTTTAAATGTTCTATTGCCATACTGACTGGCAACGTTCTTATCCCTTGCTTTCTAGCTAGCCAACTATGGCTAACTTAAAGTCACGTCAAACAGTGCAGCCAGAATAACAACAAAGTAGCTGCATTTGTTTAAGCTGTTTTCTCGTAACATTTGGAGACAGCTGGAGATCGCAAATATTGAAACAATGTTGCAAATATTGGAGAGACAGACAGCAAGGTTAATACACATCTCTGCTGTTGAAACGAAATGTTAGCCTAAAAGAAATGGGAGATAATGTCTCGATGCTTTTTTATAGTGGAGATCAAGTTTATAAATTGCCTGGCTGAGTTGATGAGATGGTGCCTTGCGCAGTCTATTAGAGTAAATAGACATTTTAACGTCGTAGATTTAGCCGGTGGTAACTTGTGGAATAGACACCATCTGGAATGCGTTTTTAACCAATCAGCTTCCAGGATTAGATCCACCTGTTGTATAAACTATGCATAATAGAAGGCTATGTTAATATATGTAAATGTATTTCAATAGAATAAGACCTAAGTGATAATAGGATTAGTATCACATTGATGTATAATGTGACCAGTCCAATGCATTTATGACATTTCAGTCTTTAATAACGCAATAATACAATAACACTTTAAATTAATCTGGTTTGTTTTACTGCAAATTACTTTACTTTTCATGCATTCATAGCTGCAACAATGGAACTAAATTAATCCAAATTGTTTCACAGATTTCACTGTCTATTCAAAACAATGTCTGCAGGCTTGAATAATATCAGTGCTCCAATATCTGTTCTCTGAGATATGGCAATTTCACAGCTCCATCTGAAAGCACTCTGGAAGGCCTATAAATTAGTCACTTTCTCTTGCTTACAGCTTCCTTTTAAAAACATTTCATGATGTGGAATTGAAAAAAGGATAAAGACAATGCACTTTCTGCCTATCAGTGCTGATTAAATGGGTTCTGTTAATCCATCCAGTGTTTGTTTTCTCTCTGAAATTATTCCAAACAAGGAATATTGCCAACAGTCTCATAATACAAAACAAACATTTATTTGATGACAAACGTTCATAGCCAAACCAAAATTGTAATGCATTAGGGCGAAAACTGTTACACAGTTTATGTCTGAAAGCATCCTCTTAATCCTTAAGCAATGTCTTAATCTTTAAGCAATGTGTTTACCCTCATATATATTGACGAAGATTGGCAAGACCAGCCAGAGAGCATTTAGGAATTGCTGCTTTGGAAAAGGGTGTTGATATTGATGAGATTGGAAATATTGATCTGGCCATTAATTTCCCACGGCCCCTCATATAACAGTTGATTTCTACCCTGGCGATCGAAAGGATTGGCATCAGGGCCGGATAGCCAGAACTCTCTCTGCTCAGGCGATCGATCCCCTGGCCTCCTCCATTTCCCTAGACCTGCAATGAGCAATGTATTAAGTGCTTGTTTGGATCAATTTAATGTGCCGTGATAGCACATTCCCAACATGCTGACTGGCCAACTAAACTCATTACTTTACAAACACTGTTTTCCAATGCCTGTCGAGCAAGCGAGCGCTGCATTGTCTACGGCGTCGAAAGGCCTGACGTCAGCAAAGGCAACAGGTACACAGGAAGTCAGACACTACAGAGAAGACAGTTCATTGGTTCACAGATACTAGAAAAGTGGTAAGGAGATGATGGGTTTTTATACATAATTCATGCTATATTTTTGTTGTTTACATTCTCCATTGACTCTGAGATATTGGACTTGCATTTTACCCTGCATCACACAGAGAATACTTTTTAAATCAATCCTCTTAAGATATAGAAGTGATTATATTCAACGACATCAATTATAAACAAGTGTAGGTGTAACGGTTTTCTTCTGGTGAAAGAGAGGCGGACCAAAATGCGACGTGGTGGTTATTCATGTTTAATTTATAAAGACACTCTACATGAATAAACTAACAAAAACAGTAAACGTGCGAAAACCTAAACAGCCCTATCTGATGCAACCACAGAGACAGGAACAATCACCCCACAACACCCACAATGACAAAACAGGCTACCTAAATATGGTTCCCAATCAGAGACAATGACTAACACCTGCCTCTGATTGAAAACCATATCAGGCCAAACATAGAAATAGACAAACCAGACACACAACATAGAATGCCCACCCAGCTCACGTCCTGACCAACACTAAAACAAGGAAAACGCATACGAACGATGGTCAGAACGTGACAGTAGGCTTACTCAATTAACTCTGTTGTTTCATTGAGGAGGAGGTATCATAATGTTCATGCTTCAGCTTTGGTAGTGGGTGGGTGCTGATATTTGTCCTGTTTGACCCAATGCCTCCAACCTGTTTAAATGTATTGAAAGAAAGAATGAGAGAGTGAGGTGAGGTGAGGTGAGGTGAGGTGAGGTGAGGTGAGTGAGTGAGTGAGTGAGTGAGTGAGTGAGTGAGTGAGTGAGTGAGTGAGTGAGTGAGTGAGTGAGTGAGTGAGAGCTATTTCCATACAAATGTGGAGAAATACTACAGTGCTACTGCCTATTATCTGAAACTTCTGAAATGCATGGAACTCACCAGCAAGCAACTGCTTGAATTAGTTGTCTTTCAAAATCCCGATGTAATTAATTTGATCACAGGAATGAAAACTTGTAGTGTATTCACAATTTAAAAAGGCTTCTAAAGTTTGTAATTTCCACTTTAAAATGTCAGACTTGTACTAACGTAAAATGTAGCAACCCCTGCAATAAATGTCCAATAATTATATTAGAATCCAAATAACAATTTAGATTTTCTGTTGCTGCATGATTATATTCATGCTGTGGCAAACTGGTTCAAATTCATTTCCTACATCTGTAGCCCCCTAAACAAGATGCATTTTATAACAGCAACAGGGTCATCCCCTTAAGTCTCATACAGACAACACAGGACTGTCACTTCAGCACATACGGTTACCCGTTTCTAAATTCTACATCAACAGGTCATTGTTGTGTTCCTCATTGCTCCAGGGTGGAAGTGTTGATGGTTTGATAGGAGAAATATGTTTTGCGTCATGTTGCACTTTTCAGTTCCTGCCAGCTGTGCTAACATCTGTCTTGATCAGACATGATGAGTAAAAATATAAGCCTTGTAATAGCCCCTTCCCTTCTTCCAGCTAAGAGTGATGCTTCAGATTATACAGGAGTGAATACAGTGTAGACAGACCCTTTATAACCACTCAGCCAGTGGAATGAAGAAAGGGCTTAGTTAGACCCATCCACTTCTTTATTGACTGGAGGGGAGGTTCAAGGAAATCATTCATTATCTTCGACGTGTAAACACAAAGCAACACATATTGTACTGGAAGCCTCCTATTAGAGGCCCAATATGGAGAAGGACTACTTTAAAGACGGAAATTACATGTCACATATAATTTCCCTATTTTCCTTTGTATAATTTCTCCTGAAGGAGAGAGACTCATAAATCTCACTTTGTCTTCACGGTAAGAAGCCCTATATGTTTTACTCAAATCAGGCCAAGATCAACAGAAAGGCTCTTTCGAATGTGTTGACTGGTTAAGGTAATCAAACTCCAGTCAACCATCACACGATGCTCTAGTTTGATGCACTGCAAGAGTAGAGCAGTTCTTTGTAGTGTATGCACACATTAAATCTGTTTAAATTCCACCATGTGTCTAAATCCCCTCTGCAATATGAAAAATGCTTGAAATATGAATGAAATATGGACAAATTCTCTCTGACACCAAGTCCAACCCTCTATTTCTTGGTCAATATTGTACCATCTGTATCACCACTCCTAGAATCCCTTGCATACTTTGACACAATTACAGTCAGACTGAGTAAGTCCACAGTTTTCAACTTGATGAGCAGAACATATATTTATTTATAGAAAGAAGCTTTTATCCCCTTCAGACTTTTACTGTATTAGCCTGCTCCTCCATTGACGATCAGAAATAGCCACACCATGTAAAAATACATATTGATTAATTGCATCACAGTCTAGACAGGAAGATACAGAAGTAGACTGTGTTTCTGAGTATTGTATTGATATGCCACAGAAAATAAAACAACTGAAAACAGAGAGCTTTGGAGTGTATTTCTGCCTTACATCGTAAATCCAGGAAGTAAGGCACTGCATTGTCTAATCGTGGTATAGTGACTGTGATACTAGTTTTCATTTTGAACAGCACCATTTTACAGCACCATACTAATCTTCCTTAGCCTCTGTCCAAATCACCCACTCCTCCATTATTCAGTGACTTTCATAGGTCACTCAGCAGTCCTTGTACTGTATCTCTGGCTAATCATTTGGTTATGCTGATGCTGACCCAATGGTCCTACTACTTTTTGAGTGTTTGTATTGACATGTATGTATAACTGATAGATGCGTACACACACACACACACACACACACACACACACACACACACACACACACACACACACACACACACACACACACACACACACACACACACACACACACACACACACACACATTAATGTTTTTAAATGTATGTAAATTATAAAGTATTTTGTCTGTAATGTATTGTTGTTATGTGTCAAACTGTCACGACTTCCGCCGAAGTCGGTCCCTCTCCTTGTTAGGGTGACGTTTGGCGGATGATGTCACCAGTCTTCTAGCCATTGCCGCTCCACCTTTCATTTTCCATTTGTTTTGTCTTGTTTTCCCGCACACCTTGTTCACATTCCCTCATCAGACTAAATGTATATTACCCTCTGTTTCCCCCATGTCTGTGTGTGGAATTGTACTTTGTGTAGGGTTTTTGGTACAGGATGGCTTGCGCTAGGTTTGTTTGTTTTGTTTAATCCAGTTCATGTTACCGTGGTTGTGCTTTGTGCTGCCTCGCCTGTGACTTTGGGCCAAGGTGTATATTAAAGTACTCCTGTTATCACCCATCTCTGCTCTCCTGCGCCTTACTTCCCGGCAACCAGTCACTCACCCCGTTACACAAACACCACTAAGACTAGCTGTCACCATTGAAGTCGGCTAATGGGGATCCTATGAAATAAATAAAAAAATAGCATGGTGCCAGCTCTCTTATGAAGGGAATATAGTCGGCTCCCTCAGCTTTAACCTACTGCTGCCAATCAAGGTAAATTGCCAGCGAGGCTCCCCTGCAAGTGTGGAAATTGAACAGGACTTTGTTGACTGAATATGCCCGTCCCAATTATGCACTACCTCTCAGTCAACTGAGCTCTCATTACTTTCTCTTTGCCTCAGAAAGTGTTTCTTTATCAGGGAAAGCGAGCTATTCATGGTGCCTGAATTAAACCCTTGAATTTCATTTTGGAACTTGTTTGGAACTTGTTTTTCCAACTCAAAACCAAGGCTTTAGGGTTTTAGTTTTCTACTTCCAATTGTGTTGTTTTGTTTTTACAGTATATTGCCATAATGACTGCAGCTAGCTCCTGAAAATATTTAGACCGGTAATCTCCATGCAGTGTGACTGTCAGTTGACAAGAGTGTTTACGTAACTCTGATTTGTTTTTCTCACGTTGCAGTTGTGAAATAATGTCTTAAATCCATGATGTTTGATTTGGATTGTTAAACCACACGGGGATCATATGCACTGGAGTTAGATCCTCCGTTCTCAGACAGTTGCTTTCTCTGGTTGACTGCACACAGCTCACATGGTCGCTCTCTACAGATGTCACACAAAGCAAGTCAATAAGGTTGTAGGGACCTTAATCCACAGTGAGCAAAGCTAGAGGTTGTCTAGTGGCTAGATAGATGGTAGTACACTGTGTGCCTCTTCTCACTAATCACAGGTGACAGGTTATTCAGTTACCCACAACATATTGTGGGTATATGATTGGTGGCAGTGGATGACACTGACTTATATCTGTTCTCCTTTGTTTGTACATGCTAGCTGACTATAACAACCATTTAGAGTCTGTTGAAAAGCTTCATTTTGTTGTTGTTTCCAAGGCTCATGTAAAGCACATGCTGTAAACTAGTCACAGCATGCAGGGAGATGGCCTGTTGTCTCTGATTGGACTGAAAACATACACTTCATGGAATACGGCACCATCTCACACAGCAGAGTGAAGGCACATTAGGATTCTCATCCATAATGGCGAGCTCAAAGGGAAAGGAAAACTGAATTTGTTATCAATCCCTCTACAGATATAGGATCTTAATTTGATTACCCTGTTGCAGGATAGCTTTTCTGCAATGCAGGAAATGTAAAACCTGTAGTGTATTTGAGGTTTAAAAAGGCTTCTGAAGTTTGAAATTTCAAAGTGGAAATTACAAACTTGATTTTCCCTTACAAAACATGTATCAACCCCTACAAAAATGTCCATTAATAATACAAATAATAATTCACATTTCATGTTGCTGCAAGATTATTTTCCTGCTTTAGAAAGATCAAATTAAGATCCTACATCTGTATCATCTGTACCTGGAACACCCCCCTATCCACATCGATGGAACAGTAGTGGAGGGGGTAGTAAGTTTTAAGTTCCTCGGCGTACACATCACAGACAAACTGAATTGGTCCACCCACACAGCGCAGCAGCGCCACTTCAACCTCAGGAGGCTGAAGAAATTCGGCTTGTCACCAAAAGCACTCACAAACTTCTACAGATGCACAATCGAGAGCATCCTGTCGGGCTGTATCACCGCCTGGTACGGCAACTGCTCTGCCCACAACCGTAAGGCTCTCCAGAGGGTAGTGAGGTCTGCACAACGCATCACCGGGGGCAAACTACCTGCCCTCCAGGACACCTACACCACCCGATGTCACAGGAAGGCCATAAAGATCATCAAGGACAACAACCACCCGAGCCACTGCCTGTTCACCCTGCTATCATCCAGAAGGTGAGGTCAGTACAGGTGCATCAAAGCTGGAACCGAGAGACTGAAAAACAGCTTCTATCTCAAGGCCATCAGACTGTTAAACAGCCACCAATAACATTGAGTGGCTGCTGCCAACACACTGACTCAACTCCAGCCACTTTAATAATGGGAATTGATGGGAAATTATCTAAAATATATCACTAGCCACTTTAAACAATGCTACCTAATATGTTTACATACCCTACATTATTCATCTCATATGTATACGTATATACTGTACTCTATATCATCTACTGCATCTTTATGTAACACATGTATCACTAGCCACTTTAACTATGCCACTTTGTTTACATACTCATCTCATATGTATATACTGCACTCAATACCATCTACTGTATCTTGCCTATGCCGCTCTGTACCATCACTCATTCATATATCTTTATGTACATATTCTTATCCCCTTACACTTGTGTCTATAAGGTAGTAGTTTTGGAATTGTTAGCTAGATTACATGTGGGTTATTGCGGCATTGTCAGAACTAGAAGCACAAGCATTTCGCTACACTCGCATTAACATCTGCTAACCATGTGTATGTGACAAATACCATTTGATTTGATTTGATTATCAGTGGAAGCCCCTCAGAGGAGGAAAGGGAGGGCCATCCTCCATCCTCCTCAGTGATTTAAAAAATAATAATTGTGAAACATAAAAAAAGTTATCCTTTTTAGATAAAACTATACTAAATATATTCATTTGTCACCAAATAATTGACTAAAATACACTGTTTAGCAAGGAAGGTGTTACGGTTTTCTTCTGGTGAAAGAGAGGAGTACCAAAATGCAGCGTGGTTATTCACAAACATCTTTAATGAAAGATGAAAATACGAACAGTTTACAAAAACAATAAACGTGAAAAACCGAAACAGGCCTATTTGGTGCAACAAACACAGAGACAGGAACAATCACCCACGAAATACTCAAAGAATATGGCTGCCTAAATATGGTTCCCAATCAGAGACAACGATAAACACCTGCCTCTGATTGAGAACCACTCTAGGCAACCATAGACTTTCCTAGACTACTTAACTAAACACAATCCTATAAACTACAAAACCCCTAGACAAAACAAACCACATAACTCACCCATGTCACACCCTGGCCTAACCAAAATAATAAAGAGAACACAAAATACTAAGGCCAGGGCGTGACAGAAGGTCTACAGTAACTTCAACAGCACTGTCTGGGGTAGTACCATGGTGTAGCCGGAGGACAGCTATCTTCCATCTGTCACACCCTGATCTGTTTCACCTGTCTTTGTGCTTGTCTCCACCCCCTCCAGGTGTCACCCATCTTCCCCATTATCCCCAGTGTATTTATAGCTCTGTTCTCTGTTTGTTGCCAGTTCGTTTTGTTCGTTTCGTCAAGCCTGCCAGCAGTTTTCCCCTTGCGCCTGTTTCCCCTTGTGCCTGTTTCTCCTTGCGCCTGTTTCTAGTTCCTGTTTTCCAGGAACCATTCTGCCTGCCCTGACTCTGCCTGCCTTTCTGTACTTTGTCACACCACCCTGGATTATTGATCTCTGCCTACCCTGACCCTGCCTGTTGTTCTGTACCTTTTGGACTCTGACCTGGATTACTGACCTGTGCCTGCCATTGACCTGTCGTTTTGCCTGCCCCCAATTCTAGTAATAAGCATTTGTTACTTCGACACTGTCTGCATCTGGGTCTTCCCTTAAACGTGATACCGTCCTTCTCTGCCTACAATACAGAACCTAGGAGTCTCGTAGGCCTCACCACCTTCCATAGACGTACAGTACATCGTAATTATGACCACTTCCAGAGGACATCCTCCAACCAATCAAAGCTTTTGCAGTATGAACTGACATGTCCATCCAATCAGAGCATTAGGACCAGAGAATGAACCCAGTGAGTTATATTGTGATTGTGCCACAGAGCATTATGGGGGTTCTATGTGTTGAGAGGCTTGGTGACATTGTCGGATAGAGGTGAAGTAAAGAGTGATAGTTGAGCATTTTCTGGATATTAAATTCAAATTAGTTTTTTTAAATTACAGAAGTTGGAGGAGGTATATTATACATTTTTCTCGTTTTTAGAAAGTAATTTTTGTGTCCAGTTAGTGCAATTTATTTGAATTTGCCTTGCTAACCTCAGTAGCTAGCTAGCAACCAGTATGAGTGTGCAGTTTTCTCTGCAAGAATGGTAGAATGGCAAATGCTGCTGAAAATGTTTTGGACTTTGTGTTGAAGAACCCATTTCATTCTCTGGGGTACACAGAAAAGGTGCAAATTAAAAGCGACGGTCGACCTCTGCCTGAGATCAGTTTCATGAAGAAGGATGAAAAGGTTCAAATTAAAAGCGACGGTCGACCTCTGCCTGAGATCAGTTTCATGAAGAAGGATGAAAAGGTGCAAATTAAAAGCGACGGTCGACCTCTGCCTGAGATCAGTTTCATGAAGAAGGATGAAAAGGTGAGGGCGTTCAATACCAACTGGTATCAAAAGTATAGCTAGTTAACAGGGAGCCTTTCATCAGGCCACCTGTATTGCTTGTCTGATTTTTGGAAAGTCTGAGCCTTTGGTGGAAAGGTGGGTACAGTGACTTGAATAACATCGATCATTCAGCTAAACGGAAAAAAAACAAAAGCAAAGCATGCAAGAATTTGCTTTTACAGGACACGATGAGAGGGAAAGTTTCATTAACAAGGGCAACTACAAGGAGTTTGCAGAGGTAATTACACATTACGATGGTTTATTTGCTGAACATATCAAACTTTCGACTTTCTTTTCTGGGATGTCAAACAATTCCAAATGATTTGATAGCTTTCATCGCATCATCCATTAAAAGTTAGATTTAAGAGACAGGTTGACGCAGCGCATTCTTTCACGTGAGCTTAGGTAGGCTTTCCACTTTTCTCCTGTATTGTTGTAGCAAAGATGATAACGTATAATCACACCAGACAAACACAAGCAAAAACTCATGACAAAAATGTTGCAGCAGCCTAGACTACACCTAAACATATGAAATCTGACATGCTGTATCGGATGAAAACGAGACGATTTGTCAGTGATCACCTGTTAAAAATTGCCTCACCATTATTGGACCTTCAGTCTGCTTGAAGTTGTCAGTTATCGTCAGGTATGTGGATGATCAGGGCTTTAATCGGGAATGTTTCTTGGTATACTTTAATCTGTAAAGTGGGCAAGATAGGCAATCTGTGTTCGACTTTATGAATTTTGAGATGTTTAAGTTCATAGAGAACCTCGTTGTCCAGACCTACAATGGCGCAGCAGTAATGGAATGTATCTGAGATTTGTATTTACAGCTAAGTCCCCTCCTTTTCCCTGATTTAAAAGGTGATGCCTACTCCACTCCACTACCATTGTCAAATTTCTCCTGACATGAACTGAAGACATGTCTCATGTGCCCCGTCATCCACTGGCACATTCATTGTTTTCCCTCCAAGCACAATTTTCTCTCATTACTGTATGTAGAGTCAATCACATACACAAACACATTATTACACATCAATGTTTATACTCTTTGCTTGGACTAACTCATTCTTAGCTCTTTTGTCGAACTGTGTAGTGTGATTTCTTACAGTTTTCTATTCCCAGACAAATCCTGTCCTGCACTGGCCAAGACTGAACACCTCAACTCATGCCTCATACCCTCATTAGGTCACTGCTGTGATCCCTTTCCAACATGGTGTAATTAACCCTCTCATTCCCAAACCCCATAATACAATGCCTTGAAAAATAACTTACCTCCTTGGCATTTTTCCTATTTTGTTGCGCTACAACCTGTAATTTAAATGGATTTGGATTACATGTAATGGACATACACAAAATAGTGCAAATTGGTAAAGTGAAATTAAAAAATAACTTGTTTCAAAAAATGCAACCCCCCCAAAAAAACAGAAAAGTGTGCGTGCGTATGTATTCACCCCCTTTGCTATGAAACCCCTAAATAAGATCTGGTGCAACCAATTACCTTCAGAAGTCACATAATTAGTTAAATAAAGTCCACCCGTGTCCAATCTAAGTGTGACGTGATCTCAGTATATATACACCTGTTCTGAAATGCCCCAGAGTTTGCAACACCTCTAATCAAGGGGCACCACCAAGCAAGTGGCACAATGAAGACCAAGGAGCTCTCCAAACAGGTCAGGGACAAGGTTTTGGAGAAGTACAGATCAGGGTGGGTTATAAAACAATATCTGAAACTTTGAACATCCCAAGGAGCACCATTAAATCCATTATTTAAAAATTGTAGGAATATGGCACCACAACAAACCTGCCAAGAGTGGGCCGCTCACCAAAACTCACAGACCAGGCAAGGAGGGAATTCATCAGAGAGGCAACAAAGAGACCAAAGATAACCCTGAAGGAGCTGCAAAGCTCCACAGCGGAGATTGGAGTATCTGTCCATAGAACCACTTCAAGCCATACACTCCACAGAGCTGGGCTTTACGGAAGAGTGGCCAGAAAAAAGACATTGCTTGAAGAAAAAAATAAGCAAACACATTTGGTGTTCACCAAAAGGCATGTGGGAGACTCCACAAACAGATGGAAGAGGTACTCTGGTCAGACGAGACTAAAATTTAGCTTTTGTCCATCAAGTAAAATGCTATGTCTGGCAGAAACCCAACACCTCTCATCACCCCGAGAACCACATGATTATTTTCATTGGCAAGGTCTGGGAAACTGGTCAGAATTTAAGGAATGATGGATGGTGCTAAATACAGGGAAATTCTTGAGGGGAACCTGTTTCAGTCTGAAGAATGGGCAAAAATCCAAGTTGCTCCTCAATTTTTCAAGTCACCAGCCTCCACTGATCTGTACATTCCTTTAGGGTGGTGAGTACACAGCATACAGTATATGGACTTAACTCTGCATTAATGCAAATCTGACTGATTGCCTAACGGATATTTCCCATTAACGCACACAAATGGGTGAAAGGACAGCATCACCAGTTTAATTATGCATTGTGTGTAGTCGGGAGAGGCCTTCAATATGGATGATAGGCTTAATGGAATGGAACGGTTAAATGGAGAACTCATCTCCTTTCCACCGACCAGGGGACCAAATTGCTTCTGTGGAACTTAACTTTTACACATGTACCACAATTAGATATGACATGGCCAGTCTATAAATTAAACACTCTAACACTATCTATATTGAATGGATCCTCAAACTCTTGGTGTAGGTAAGAGGCAATCGTGCCAAAGCCGGAACTGAATCAAATCTACTTTGACAACTGCTGCACATGTTGTTGTTACAATATATATCCACCAATAGTACATTTTACCATTTATATTCATATTCTACAAATCTAGGTTAATAATGGACATTTCTAAGAAGGACTATCAAAGTGTTAGACCATGTGAATAAGCCCAGATTCTTCCTGTCCGGTGAGAAGACCAAACTAAGCCCAGATGCTACCTGTCCGGTGAGAAGACCAAACTATGCCCAGATGCTTTCTGTCTGGTGAGAAGACCAAACTAAGCCCAGATGCTTTCTGTCTGGTGAGAAGACCAAACTAAGCCCAGATGCTTTCTGTCTGGTGAGAAGACCAAACTAAGCCCAGATGCTACCTGTCCGGTGAGAAGACCAAACTAAGCCCAGATGCTTTCTGTCTGGTGAGAAGTCCCATCTGAGCGTTGCTTCTAGCATCCTTCATGCTAACGATACATAGTGGGTGGCATATCTCCATTTGCCTGTAGCCCAGGTGGTAGAGCATGGGGCTTGCAATGACAGGATTTTTGGTTCGAGTCCCAGGGCCACCCATACTTTAAACTGAACAAAACAATAAATGAACAATGACTGTGACGCTGTATATGAACTGTGCTGACACAAGCAACTAACATAGACAATCACCCACCACCCACAATGACAAAACAGGCTACCTAAATATGGTTCCCAATCGGAGACAATGACTAACACCTGCCTCTGATTGAGAACCATATCAGGCCAAACACAGAAACAGACAAACTAGACATACAACATAGAATAAAGCCAAACCTTGACCCAGAAAATATAAAAAACTATCGGCCTATATCGAATCTTCCATTCCTCTCAATTTTTTTAGAAAAGGCTGTTGTGCAGCAACTCACTGCCTTCCTGAAGGAAAACAATGTATACAAAATGCTTCAGTCTGGTTTTAGACCCCATCATAGCACTGAGACTGCACTTGTGAAGGTGGTAAATTAAGTTTTAATGGCATTAGACCGAGGCTCTGCATCTGTCCTCGTGATCCTAGACCTTGTTGCTGCTTTTGATACCATCAATCACCACATTCTTTTGGAGAGATTGGAAACCTAAATTGGTCTACACGGACAAGTTCTGGCCTGGTTTAGATCTTATCTGTCGGAAAGATATCAGTTTGTCTCTGTGAATGGTTTGTCCTCTGACAAATCAACTGAAAATGTCGGTGTTCCTCAAGGGTCCGTTTTAGGACCACTATTGTTTTCACTATATATTTTACCTCTTGGGGATGTCATTTGAAAACATAATGTTAACTTTCACTGCTATGTGGATGACATACAGCTGTACATTTCAATGAAACATGGTGAAGCCCCAAAATTGCTCTCGCTAGAAGCATGTGTTTCAGACATAAGGAAGTGGATGGCTGCAAAGGTTCTACTTTTAAACTCGGACAAAACAGAGATGCTTGTTCTAGGTCCCAAGAAACAAAGAGATCTTCTGTTGAATCTGACAATCTTAATGGTTGTACAGTCGTCTCAAATAAAACTGTGAAGGACCTCGGCGTTACTCTGGACCCTGATCTCTCTTTTGAAGAACATATCAAGACTGTTTCAAGGACTGCTTTTTCCATCTATGTAACATTGCAAAAATCAGAAACTGGAAGAACTTCTGTCCAAAAATGACGCAGAAAAAATAATCCATGCTTTTGTTACATCTAGGTTAGACTACTGCAATGCTCTATTTTCCGGCTACCCGGATAAAGCACTAAATAAACTTCAGTTAGTGCCAAATACGGCTGCTAGAGTCCTGACTAGAATCAAAAAATTTGATCATATTACTCCAGTGCTAGCCTCCATACACTGGCTTCCTGTCAAAGCAAGGGCTGATTTCAAGGTTTTACTGCTAACCTACAAAGCATTACATGGGCTTGCTCCTACCTATCTCTCTGATTTGGTCCTGCCGTACATACCTACACGTACGCTACGGTCACAAAACGCAGGCCTCCTAATTGTCCCTAGAATTTCTAAGCAAACAGCTGGAGTCAGGGCTTTCTCCTATAGAGCTCCATTTTTATGGAATGGTCTGCCTACCTATGTGAGAGACGGAAACTCAGTTCAACCTTTAAGTCTTTACCGAAGGCTCATCTCTTCAGTGGATCATATGATTGAGTGTAGTCTGGCCCAGGAGTGGGAAGGTGAACTGAAAGGCTCTGGAGCAACGAACCGCCCTTGCTGTCTCTGCCTGGCCGGTTCCCCTCTTTCCACTGGGATTCTCTGCCTCTAACCCTATTACAGGGGCTGAGTCACTGGCTTGCTGGGGCTCTCTCATACCGTCCCTGGAGGGCATGCGTCACCTGAGTGGGTTGATTCACTGATGTGGTCATCCTGTCTGGGTTGGCGCCCCCCCCCCTTGGGTTGTGCCGTGGCGGAAATCTTTGTGGGCTATACTCAGCCTTGTCTCAGGATGGTAAGTTGGTGGTTGAAGATATCCCTCTAGTGGTGTGGGGGCTGTGCTTTGGCAAAGTGGGTGGGGTTATATCCTTCCTGTTTGGCCCTATCCGGGGGTGTCCTTGGATGGGGGCACAGTGTCTCCTGACGCCTCCTGTCTCAGCCTCCAGTATTTATGCTGCAGTAGTTTGTGTCGGGGGGCTAGGGTCAGTTTGTTATATCTGGAGTACTTCTCCTGTCCTATTCGGTGTCCTGTGTGAATGTAAATGTGCTCTCTCTAATTCTCTATTTCTCTCTCTCGGAGGACCTGAGCTCTAGGACCATGCCTCAGGACTACCTGACATGATGACTTCATGTTGTCCCCAGTCCACCTGGCCGTGCTACTGCCCCAGTTTCAACTGTTCTGCCTTATTATTATTTGACCATGCTGGTCATTTAGGAACATTTGAACATCTGTTATAATCTCCACCCGGCACAGCCAGAAGAGGACTGGCCACCCCACATAGCCTGGTTTCTTCCTAGGTTTTGGACTTTCTAGGGAGTTTTTCCTAGCCAACGTGCTTCTACACCTGCATTGCTTGCTGTTTGGGGTTTTAGGCTGGGTTTCTGTACAGCACTTTGAGATATCAGCTGATGTACGAAGGGCTATATAAATAAATTTGATTTGGCAGCACTGGAGAGGAGGAAGGCTCTGGCAGTGCTGGACAGGCGGGAGACCCTGTAGGCAGAAGACGGAGAGACAGCCTGGTGTGGGGGACTGCCACCGGAGGGCTGGTGCGTGGAGATGGCACTGGATAGACCAGACCGTGCAGGCACGCTGGAGCTCTTGAGCACCGAGCCTGCCCAACTTTACCTAGTTGCATGCTCACGGTAGCCAGGCCAGTGCGGCGAGGTGGAATAGCCCTTACTGGGCTGTGCTGGCGAACCGGGGACACCATGCGTAAGGCTGGTGCCATGTACGCCGGCCCAAGGAGACGCAATGGAGACCAGATGCATAGAGCCAGCTTCATGGCACCTGGCTCGATGCCCACTCTAGCCTGGCCGATACGAGGAGCTGGAATGTACCACACCGGGCTATGCACCCGCACCGGGGACACCGTGCGCTCCACAGCATAACACCGTTCCTGCCTGGTCCCTCTCGCTCTCCGGTAAGCATGGGGAGTTGGCGCAGGTCTCTTACCTGGCTTCGCCACACTCCCCGTGTGCCCCTCCCCAAGACATTTTTGGGGCTGCCTCTCGGGCTTCCAACCGCGCCGCCATGCTGCCTCCTCATACCAGCCCCTCTCTGCCTTCACTGCCTCCAGCTCTGCTTTGGGGCGGCGATATTCCCCTGACTGTGACCAGGGTCCTTTTCCGTCCAACTCGTCCTCCCATGTCCATGAGTCTTGTGTTGCTGGCCACTGCTGCTGCTGCTGCTGCCCGTTACCATGCCACTTGGTCCGGTTGTGTTGGGTGATTCTGTCACATTCGTCTTAAGAAGCGGACCAAAGTGCAGCGTGGTGTGAATTCATAATTTTAATGGATGACGAAAACATAAAGTAAACTGAACAAAACAATAAATGAACAATGACCGTGAAGCTATATACGAAATGTGCTGACACAAGCAACTAACATAGACAATCACCCACCACCCACAATGACAAAACAGGCTACCTAAATATGGTTCCCAATCAGAGACAACGACTAACACCTGCCTCTGATTGAGAACCATATCAGGCCAAACACAGAAACAGACAAACTAGACATACAACATAGAATGCCCACTCAGATCACACCCTGACCAAACAAAACCTATAAACATACAAAGCAAACTATGGTCAGGGTGTGACAATGGTGGTGGCATCATCATGCTGTGGGGATGTTTTTCATCAGCAGGGACGGGGACTCTGGTCAGAATTGAAGAAATGATGGCACTAAATACAGGGCATTCCTTGAGGGAAACCTGTTTCAGTCTTCCAGAGATTTGAGACTGGGATAGAGTTTCACCTTCCAGCAGGACAAGCATACTGCTAAAGCAACACTTGAGTGGTTTAAGAGGAAACATTTACATGTCTTGGAATGGCCTAGTCAAAGCCCAGACCTTAATCCAATTGAGAGTCTGTGGAATGACTTAAATATTGCTGTACACCAGCGGAACCCATCCAACTGAAGGAGCTGGAGCAGTTTTGCCTTGAAGAATGGACAAAAATCCCAGTGGCTAGATGTGTAAAGCTTAGAGAGACGTGCAGCCGTAATTGCTGCCAAAGGTGGGTGAATAGTTATACACGCTCAAGTTTTCTGTTTTCTTTGGTCTTATTTCTTGTTTGTTTCACAATAAAAATATTTTGCATCTTCAAAGTGGTAGGCATGTTGTGTAAATCAAACGATACAAACCCTCAAATCAATTTGAGTTCCAGGTTGTAAGGCAACAAAATAGGAAGGGAGGCCAAGGGGGTGAATACTTTCACTAGCCACTCTACATGACATTATTGTAATACAACATTTAAAAAACCCTTCTGGTACAGAACAGCAGGCAGATGACCACTGTCTCTGTGAGATGTATGGATACCTCACCGAGACCCAACAATAAGATACATTTTGAGGTGTCTCCCCTTAAGTGTTCATTAAATGCTGCCTGGAGGCATACATTAGCAATCATGATTGAGATGATAATAATATACCTTGATTAAGAAGGGTGATTGTTTTGCAGATTTAATGTAGTTCATTAGCAACCTGGGTATATGTCTTTCTGCTCTCATGGTAAATAGCTACAGTACACATACAGAGAGGATCACTGTGGGGCTGACTCTTCGTTGGAAGCTTGTCGACCCTGGCAGCAATTGGTTCTGAAAGGACTTCAAAAGGGCACTTTTTAGGGAACTTTTTTTTGTGTTTTTTGCACCCTGGTGTGGTAGCCGTAAATTCAAAACTTTTTTTCATAACTGCACATTTGTGTTTCAGAGTGCATTTTATATTACACAAATAATGTCACTTTGGATGATGTTCTACATGACAACAAATATTGAGTAGAGACAAAAAGTTAAATGACAAAACATCACCAAAACAAAAATGCTGCTAAATGTATGGATTGTTACCTTTGTGTTATTACAGTGTGTCTGCCTGTGCTGTAACACATGAGCTTTAGATAATGTAGAGATCAGAGAATGTGTCAAAGTGGTAATTAGCTAGCTTCTCTGGGGTTGCCATGTTCAGTTCTTTTATCTCACAATTCATTCAAGGGAGTGATTAAACATTACACAGGAACAAAATATGAGAGTTATCTACCTTATCAAAGCTTGTCAGATGACGGCAGTGAACAAAAATACATCTAATTAATAACTTACTAATTAAACACAAGGATTTCAATGCTTTGAAATTAGAAATGTACTTATGTCAGGAAACAACATTTTAAAAATTGCCTCAAAATCAAACATTTTGAAATGTAGTTTACTGGAACAAAAACTAGAGACAAATGTAGCACCTAAATCACCAACATAGCTTGCAGCTGCTAATTTAAAATTCCTATTGTATGGCACAATTGTACATTCTATACTGTAGATCTACAGCCTGTATTATTCATAGATAGCTGAACGACCAAGGAAACAGCAGTAGGTCCCATTATTGCAGAATGTACTGTATCTACTCTGCCAGCTGAGGACACTGACAGAGCCTAATCTCAAATAGCTTATTGATTGAAGCAGGGTGCCATGGATTTGATCTATGAAGCATTTCAAGCCACAGTGCCTGAATGTCCGTTGTAGAGGGGGAGTCTGTGATGGCTATGTAAGGTTCAATAACTTCATTCAGGGACAGATTGGCCATCTGGTATTTCGGGAAAATGCCAGGTGGGCTGGTCCATTTTTTTTCACTTCTGGGCCAGTATAACTTTTTTTTGTGCAAAATAATAATTGTCTGGCTAATAATGGGGGCCTCATGGAAAAAATTGTCCGGTTTGTCAGAAAAGCCAGAGCTGATTTTTAGTCCCAGTCCGCCCCGGACTTCATTTGAATCAACACAAACATACCTCCCTCCCATAAGTTACATGGTGTAGCCAGGTCATTTCATTAGTATGGGTCAGAAACTCCCTGGGCGATAGAACAAACATCTTTGAGGTAAAGGTCTGATTATATTACTTGTGGTTTGTTACGAACTGGCAGTTTCATGATATCAAATTAATGGACTGAGTAGTCAGCCTGGACTCCCATTGATTTCAATAAGACAAAGCAGTCAAGTGAAAAAGGTAACAGTCGGCTCGATAAACATGCTGCTGTGGGAGGAATTTAAGCCATCTGAGTTGTTGACCTCAAGAAAAAGGAAAGTAAAAAAACTGCTTTGTCAGTTCAGCACTTTTCTTCTAGTGGTTGTAATCACCAGGTAAGGATCAATACCTTAATACCCCCTAAGTTCAATGTCTGCGCCCGCATGGAAATCTAATTAGCATAACACGAACAGCTCCATAAAAATCTTCAGTTTATGTTAGAGCTTTCTGTTTTTTTTGCATTGGATGCAACTCAATTCATTGCATCCGCCTATGTAACACTTCCATATATGTGGTGAAAGGTGACAAAGCTAGAGTTGTGTTAGTCAGACCATGAGACATCCCGAAAGTCCAAACAGTTTGGCCTACAAACTGTTATGACCCTTCTATGGAAAGATGAGAGTTGGGACTCGTCGGAACCACATACTTGACCGTACGGTACTCTAATTTTATCAGACCAATATCTTCCTACGTACATCTATATATAAACACAGTTATTACACCAGCTACATTCATGATCAAATCTGAGGTCATTAAGTAAATGGAAACAATCAGTAAGAATGTGGGAGTAAATCTTCTATACAAATCACCGGAAGTGACACTGCAATTAAGGAGATTGATGGTTTTAGTCAATGAAGGAGACATTACTTAAATAACGGATGCCATTTGGCATGGGAAGGACAAACATCTTCAATTTGAAAGATAATGCTGAGTGGTACTGCAAGCTTTTACGGACATGGTCCTGACAAAGAGGATGCCAAAAGCTAAAAATGTTTCACTGCAGGTGCTCTGCACTTGAGATACTTGAATTGGCAGGTAATCTTTTACACAGTGAAATCTTATGAAGAGACTGTCATAACCACGGGGGATGTGGTCATCATTAGTCTCATTGTCAATTCTGATAAATTAGATGAGGCAATTAATGCCGAAATTAAAACGTGCGATGGCCTAGGGAAAAATAACTTAACTTTTCTCCTATTCATGGACCACCTTATCAGCTCTGAAATACTCCACAGCCGACTACACTCTTACATTTAACACATCAATCACTTATTTTAAGTATGTGTTTGTGGTGCACAGTGGGTGGAATGTGAATTTAGCAATCTGCTTTCAAGGCAGCCACAGGTTGGTAAATGCATGTGTAATACAAATACATACACTGCTCAAAAAAATAAAAGGGAACACTAAAATAACACATCATAGATCTGAATGAATGAAATATTCTTATTAAATACTTTTTTCTTTACATAGTTGAATGTGGCAGTCAGGCTAATGGCAGTCAGGCTACCTCTGGCGAGCACATGGAGGGCTGTGCGGCCCCCCAAAGAAGTGCCACCCCACACCATGACTGACTCACCGCCAAACCGGTCATGCTGGAGGATGTTGCAGGCAGCAGAACGTTCTCCACGGCGTCTCCAGACTTTCACGTCTGTCACATGTGCTCAGTGTGAACCTGCTTTTATCTGTGAAGAGCACAGGGCGCCAGTGGCGAATTTGCCAATCTTGGTGTTCTCTGGCAAATGACAAATGTCCTGCATGGTGTTGGGCTGTAAGCACAGCCCCCACCTTTGGACATAGGGCCCTCATACCACCCTCATGAAGTCTGTTTCTGACCGTTTGAGCAGACACATGCACATTTGTGGCCTGCAGGAGGTCATTTTGCAGGGCTCTGGCAGTGCTCCTCCTGCTCCTCCTTGCACAAAGGCGGAGGTAGCGGTCCTGCTGCTGGGTTGTTTCCCCTCCTATGGCCTCCTCCATGTCTCCTGATATACTGGCCTGTCTCCTGGTAGTGCCTCCATGCTCTGGACACTATGCTGACAGACACAGCAAACCTTCTTGCCACAGCTCGCATTGATGCGCCATACTATTTTTTTTCACCTTTATTTAACCAGGTAGGCTAGTTGAGAACAAGTTCTCTTTTGCAACTGCGACCTGGCCAAGATAAAGCATAACAATTAACAAGTTAATAACACAGTAGAAAAAAAGGGGGTGGAGTCTATATACAATGTGTGCAAAAGGCATGAGGAGGTAGGCAAATAATTACAATTTTGCAGATTAACACTGGAGTGATAAATGATCAGATGGTCATGTACAGGTAGAGATATTGGTGTGCAAAAGAGCAGAGAAGTAAATAAATAAAAACAGTATGGGGATGAGGTAGGTGAAAATGGGTGGGCTATTTACCAATAGACTATGTACAGCTGCAGCGATCGGTTAGCTGCTCAGATAGCAGATGTTTGAAGTTGGTGAGGGAGATAAAAGTCTCCAACTTCAGCGATTTTTGCAATTCGTTCCAGTCACAGGCAGCAGAGTACTGGAACGAAAGGTGGCCAAATGAGGTGTTGGCTTTAGGGATGATCAGTGAAATACACCTGCTGGAGCGCGTGCTACGGATGGGTGTTGCCATCGTGACCAGTGAACTGAGATAAGGCGGAGCTTTACCTAGCATGGACTTGTAGATGACCTGGAGCCAGCGGGTCTGGCGACGAATATGTAGCGAGGGCCAGCCGACTTGAGCATACAAGTCGCAGTGGTGGGTGGTATAAGGTGCTTTAGTGACAAAACGGATGGCAATGTGATAGACTGCATCCAGTTTGCTGAGTAGAGTGTTGGAAGCCATTTTGTAGAGGACATCGCCGAAGTCGAGGATCGGTAGGATAGTCAGTTTTACTAGGGTAAGCTTGGCGGCGTGAGTGAAGGAGGCTTTGTTGCGGAATAGAAAGCCGACTCTTGATTTGATTTTCGATTGGAGATGTTTGATATGAGTCTGGAAGGAGAGTTTGCAGTCTAGCCAGACACCTAGGTACTTATAGATGTCCGCATATTCAAGGTCGGAACCATCCAGGGTGGTGATGCTAGTCGGGCATGCGGGTGCAGGCAGCGATCGGTTGAAAAGCATGCATTTGGTTTTACTAGCGTTTAAGAGCAGTTGGAGGCCACGGAAGGAGTGTTGTATGGCATTCAAGCTCGTTTGGAGGTTAGATAGCACAGTGTCCAATGACGGGCCAAAAGTATATAGAATGGTGTCGTCTGCATAGAGGTGGATCAGGGAATCGCCCGCAGCAAGAGCAACATCATTGATATATACAGAGAAAAGAGTCGGCCCGAGAATTGAACCCTGTGGCACCCCCACAGAGACTGCCAGAGGACCGGACAGCATGCCCTCCGATTTGACACACTGAACTCTGTCTGCAAAGTAATTGGTGAACCAGGCAAGGCAGTCATCCGAAAAACCAAGGCTACTGAGTCTGCCGATAAGAATATGGTGATTGACAGAGTCGAAAGCCTTGGCAAGGTCGATGAAGACGGCTGCACAGTACGGTCTTTTATCGATGGCGGTTATGATATCGTTTAGTACCTTGAGTGTAGCTGAGGTGCACCCGTGACCGGCTCGGAAACCAGATTGCACAGCGGAGAAGGTACGGTGGGATTCGAGATGGTCAGTGACCTGTTTGTTGACTTGGCTTTCGAAGACCTTAGATAGGCAGGGCAGGATGGATATAGGTCTGTAACAGTTTGGGTCCAGGGTGTCTCCCCCTTTGAAGAGGGGGATGACTGCAGCAGCTTTCCAATCCTTGGGGATCTCAGACGATATGAAAGAGAGGTTGAACAGGCTGGTAATAGGGGTTGCGACAATGGCGGCGGATAGTTTAAGAAATAGAGGGTCCAGATTGTCAAGCCCAGCTGATTTGTACGGGTCCAGGTTTTGCAGCTCTTTCAGAACATCTGCTATCTGGATTTGGGTAAAGGAGAACCTGGAGAGGCTTGGGCGAGGAGCTGCGCAGGGGGCGGAGCTGTTGGCCGAGGTTGGACTAGCCAGGCGGAAGGCATGGCCAGCCGTTGAGAAATGCATGTTGAAGTTTTCGATAATCATGGATTTATCGGTGGTGACCGTGTTACCTAGCCTCAGTGCAGTGGGCAGCTGGGAGAAGGTGCTCTTGTTCTCCATGGACTTCACAGTGTCCCAGAACCTTTTGGAGTTGGAGCTACAGGATGCAAACTTCTGCCTGAAGAAGCTGGCCTTAGCTTTCCTGACTGACTGCGTGTATTGGTTCCTGACTTCCCTGAACAGTTGCATATCACGGGGACTATTCGATGCTATTGCAGTCCGCCACAGGATGTTTTTGTGCTGGTCGAGGGCAGTCAGGTCTGGAGTGAACCAAGGGCTGTATCTGTTCTTAGTTCTGCATTTTTTGAACGGAGCATGCTTATCTAAAATGGTGAGGAAGTTACTTTTAAAGAATGACCAGGCATCCTCAACTGACGGGATGAGGTCAATGTCCTTCCAGGATACCCGGGCCAGGTCAATTAGAAAGGCCTGCTCACAGAAGTGTTTTAGGGAGCGTTTGACAGTGATGAGGGGTGGTCATTTGACTGCGGCTCCGTGGCGGATACAGGCAATGAGGCAGTGATCGCTGAGATCCTGGTTGAAGACAGCAGAGGTGTATTTGGACGGCCAGTTGGTCAGGATGGCGTCTATGAGGGTGCCCTTGTTTACAGAGTTAGGGTTGTACCTGGTGGGTTCCTTGATGATTTGTGTGAGATTGAGGGCATCTAGCTTAGATTGTAGGACTGCCGGGGTGTTAAGCATATCCCAGTTTAGGTCACCTAACAGAACAAACTCTGAAGCTAGATGGGGGCGATCAATTCACAAATGGTGTCCAGGGCACAGCTGGGAGCTCAGGGGGGTCTGTAGCAGGCGGCAACAGTGAGAGACTTATTTCTGGAGAGAGTCATTTTCAAAATTATTAGTTCGAACTGTTTGGGTATGGACCTGGAAAGTATGACATTACTTTGCAGGCTATCTCCGCAGTAGACTGCAACTCCTCCCCCTTTGGCAGTTCTATCTTGACGGAAGATGTTATAGTTGGGTATAGAAATCTCTGAATTTTTGGTGGCCTTCCTGAGCCAGGATTCAGACACGGCAAGGACATCAGGGTTAGCAGAGTGTGTTAAAGCAGTGAGTAAAACAAACTTAGGGAGGAGGCTTCTGATGTTGACATGCATGAAACCAAGGCTTTTTCGATCACAGAAGTCAACAAATGAGGGTGCCTGGGGACATGCAGGGGCTGGGTTTACCTCCACATCACCCGCGGAACAGAGGAGTAGTATGAGGGTGCGGCTAAAGGCTATCAAAACTGGTCGCCTAGAGCATTGGGGACAGAGAATAAGAGGAGCAGGTTTCTGGGCATGGTAAAATATATTCAGGGCATAATGCGCAGACAGGGTATGGTGGGGTGCGGGTACAGCGGAGGTAAGCCCAGGCACTGGGTGATGATGAGAGAGGTTGTATCTCTGGACAAGCTGGTTGTAATGGGTGAGGTCACCGCATGTGTGGGAGGTGGGACAAAGGAGGTAACAGGGGTATTAAGAGTGGAACTAGGGGCTCCATTGTGAACTAAAACAATGATAACTAACTTGAACAACAGTATACAGGGCATATTGACATTTGAGAGAGACATACAGCGAGGCATACAGTAATCACAGGTGTTGAATTGGGAAAGCTAGCTAAAACAGTAGGTGGGACAACAACAGCTAATCAGCTAGAACAGCAAACAGCAGGTAAAATGGCGTTGACTAGGCAACGGGGCCGACAGATAAAACAAACAAGCAGAATGGAGTACCGTGATTAATGGACAGTCCAGCGTGCATCAGCTATGTAGCCAAGAGATCAGTGTCCAGGGGGCAGCGGTGGATGGGCAGGGAAGCTGGACTGGCGAGTGTTATCCAGGTTAAAAAAAAACTAACAATGACTAAATAGCTTGTAGCTGGTTAGCGTCTGGAGGTTCTTGAGTGTGTTCTAAAAATTAAAAATAATAGCGATTCCATATCACATTGGGTGAGGCAGGTTTCTGGAAGGTATAAACAAATTAAAAATCAAATAGAGATAGAGATTAAATATGGGTCTAGTGAGTGTTTGGAACGCGGCGATTCAGACGGTTAGCAGGCCTGTACTAACAAGCTAACAGTTCGTAGGCCCGGGCTAGACAAGGTAGCGGTTAGCGGACCGGAGCTAGACAAGCTAGCAGTTAGCAGGCCGAATTAGCAAGCAGGGAGATAGCGAAGGCTAGAGAGTAGCCTTTGGGGACGTCGCGATGGGGTGAGTCTGTTTATTCCTCTTAGGAGTATGCTTACAGGTGCTCTGGCCGGGCTAGCTTCAAGCTAAGTGGGTGGAAACGCTAGCTAGCTAGTTGTGAAGATCCAGCTGCTCTACCTGAGCCACTTGTGTGGGTTGTAGACTGCATCTCATGCTACCACTAGAGTGAAAGCACTGCCAGCATTCAAAAGTGTTTAACATCAGCCAGGAAGCACAGGAACTGAGAAGTGGTCTGTGGTCACCACCTGCAGAACCACTCCTTTATTGGGGGTGTCTTGCTAATTGTCTATAATTTCCACCTGTTGTCTATTCCATTTGCACAACAGCATGTGAAATGTATTGTCAATCAGTGTTGCTTCCTAAGTGGACCGTTTGATTTCACAGAAGTGTGATTGACTTGGAGTTACATTGTGTTGTTTAAGTGTTCCCTTTATTTTTTTGAGCAGTGTATTTGAATTGTAATTCACATTTTGAAAAATAATGGTTTCTTTTAAGTTGTTGTATATCCCAAATTATGAGTGATTTCGATCAATTTTAGGACAAAACCAGTTCATGTAATGTCTTACCAACACTGTGTGTTCTAAAGTGTTGCAGGATGACAGTCCCTGAATTAGGCCCCAGTGTAAATCCATGGACATCTTATTTAGTATAGAACTACAACTTAGCTATGCAGTCAAACTAAATTAAGTTAAATCATAAGAATACATTGTTTTTTTTAATCAGCCATGCCAGTCAAGATCCCAGTTGGCAAGTCTGTCTCATGTTATATTATGATTATAATAAGGGTTTCCATTACTAACAAGACTCAGAGCGTCTGCATACTTCTGCTGAAGGCAAGATCATGTATCAATTTGTGAAATGACAAACAATAGAACTAGAGTTTCAAATATTATGATTGAAACACACAAAAGAAAAAGACATGTAGATCTCCAGATGGGCTATGTTACAGTTTTTCCTAATTGTTAACACACATTTGCTGAAACTACACCTCATGTACTCAAAACTCTAAACAGAAAACAGTTAGACAATTTCTCCAAACCCCACAGACATCTTGCAAAATGAAATGCAGCAATCAAAATCATCTACTTCCTACTCAAAATGAAACTTTGCATACAAATGACACACAAACACACATCAAATGAGTGACAACTGATCACACTGACATTTTCAAAACACTACTATCAGAACCTATTTCAGTGTAAAGACTAATATTTTGTAATACTGTATACTGTTTGTGTGTAATCTAACAAGAAAATACAAAAATGTAAGTTCTGTCTTGGTGTACTTGGACCATTGTTAGCTTGTTGGTGATGTGGACACCAAGGAACTTGAAGCACTCAACCTGCTCCACTACAGCCCTGTCGATGAGAACGGGGGCGTGCTCGGTCCTCCTTTTCCTGTAGTCCACAATCATCTCCTTTGTTTTGATCACATTGAGGGAGAGGTTGTTGTCCTTGAACCACACGGTCAGGTCTCAGACCTCCTCCCTATAGGCTGTCTCTTAGTTGTCGTTGATCAGGCCTGTCATCGGCAAACTTAATGATGGTTTTGGAGTCGTGACTGGCCATGCAGTCATGAGTGAACAGGGAGTACAGGAAGGGACTGACCATGCACTCCTGAGGGGCCCCCGTGTTGAAAGTCAACATGGCGGATGTGTTGTTACTTACCCTTTCCACCTGGGGTCAGCCCGTCAGGAAGTCCAGGATCCAGTTGCAGAGGGAGATGTTTAGTCCCAGGGTCCTTAGCTTAGTGATGAGCTTTGAGGGCACTATTGTGTTGAACGCTGAGCTGTACTCAGTGAATAGCGTTCTCACATAGGTGTTCCTTTTGTCCAGATGTGAAAGCACAGTGTGGAGTGCAACAGAGATTGCATCATCTGTGGATCTGTTGGGGCAGTATGCAAATTGGAGTGGGTCTAGGGTTTCTGGGATAATGGTGTTGATGTGAGCCATGAACAGCCTTTCAAAGCACTTTGTGGCTACAGACATCAGTGCTACGGAGCGGAAGTCATTTAGGCAGTTTACTTTAGTGTTCTTGGACCCAGGGACTATGGTGGTCTGCTTGAATCATGTTGGCATTATAGACTCAGACAGGGAGAGGTTGAAAATGTCTTTGAAGACACTTACCAGTTGGTCAGCGCATGCTCAGAGTACGCGTCCTGGTAATCCATCTGGCCCTGTGGCCTTGTGAATGTTGATCTGTTTAAAGGTATTACTCACATCGGCTGCGGAGAGCGTGATCACACAGTAGTCCGGAGCAGCTGATGCTATCATGCATGTTTCAGTGTTACTTGCTTCGAAGCGAGCATCGAAGTAATTTAGCTTTTCTTGTAGGCTTGTGTCACTGGGCAGCTCTCAGCTGTGCTTCCCTTTGTAGTCTGTAATAGTTTGCAAGTCCTGCCACATCTGACGAGCATCGGAGCCTGTATAGTACGATTCAATCTTAGTCCTGTGTTGACGCTTTTCCTGTTTGATGGTTCATCTGAAGGCATAACGGGATTTCTTATAAGCAGCTGCTCCTTGAAAGCAGCAGCTATACCCTTTAGCTCAGTGAGGATGTTTCCTATAATCCATGGCTTCTGGTTGAGGTATGTACATACGGTCACCGTGGGGACGATGTCATTGATACACTTATTGATGAAGCCAGAGACTGATGTGTTGTACTCAATGCCATCGGAAGAAACCTGGAACATATTCCAGTCTGTGCTAGCAAAACAGTCCTGTAGCATAGCACCTGCTTCATCTGACCACTTTTGTATTGACCGAGTCACTAGTGCTTCCAGCTTAAATTTTTCTTGTAAGCAGGAATCAGGAGGATAGAATTATGGTCAGATTTGCCAAATGCAGGGTGAGGAAGAGCTTTGTATGCATCTCTGTGTGTGGAGTAAAGGTGGTCTAGAGTTTTTTTCCCTCTGGTTGCATATTTAAGATGCTGATAGAAATGATGTAAAAAGGAATTTTAATTTCCCTGCTTTAAAGTCTGGATGAGCGTTTTTCTGTTTGATTATGGCGGTTTACAGCTGAGACGAGTGCTGTCTTAGTGCCAGCATCGGTCTGTGGTGGTATGTAGACAGCTACGAAAAGTACAGATGAAAACTCACTGGGTAGATAGTGTGGTCTAAAGCTTATCATGAGATATTCAACCTCGGGCGAGCAGGATCTCGAGACTTGAGGCACCAGCTGTTGTTTACAAATATACATAGACCACCACCACTTGTCTTATCAGAGTCTGCTGTTCTATCCTCCTATACAGTGTATAACCCGCCAGCAGTATGTTATTCATGTCGTCGTTCAGCCACGACTCGATGAAACATAACTATTACAGTTTTTAATGTCCTGCTGGTAGGATATACAGTGAGGGAAGAAAGTATTTGATCCCCTGCTGATTTTGTACGTTTGCCCACTGACAAAGAAAGGATCCGTCTATAATTTTAATGGTAGTGTTATGCAGGTGAATGAGGACCCAAAAGCGACTTGGCGAAAACAGAGTCTTTAATCCAGTTTAAGGAAATAGCAATACTCCTAGACAAATCGGAGCGGTAAATAAAGCATAAGAAACAATTTCACTCGTAATCACGAGAACTGACTGGAGACTCGATAATGAACTGCAGGTTGCCTCGGGAAGGCACTTGACCGTAGCAGACTCAGACACCTGCTCACCACGCAGCATCTGAGGGAAACACGACACGACAGGGCGATACAAAGACACAGCACGGTGAACAGTATACAAGGATCCGACAGGGCAGAAACGGAAAACAAGGGGAGAAATAGGGACTCTAATCAGGGGAAAAGATAGGGAACAGGTGTGGGAAGACTAAATGATTGATTAGTGGAATAGGAACAGCTGGGAGCAGGAACGGAACGATAGAGAGAAGAGAGAGAGAGAGGGAGAGAGAAAAAGGGGAACGAACCTAAAAAGACCAGCAGGGGGAAAACGAACAGAAGGAAAAGCATAATGACAAGACAATATAAGACAAAACATGACAGGTAGGTTTATTTGAACAGTGAGACAACAAAACAATCCATAAAAACACATGTTGAATTTGATTTGCATTTGAAGACAGAAGTTTACACACACCTTAGCCAAAGACATTTAAACTCAGTGTTTCACAATTCCTGACATTTAATCCTAGTAAGAATTCCCTGTCTTAGGTCAGTTAGGATCACAACTTCATTTTAAGATTGTGACATGTCAGAAATAATAGCAGAGAGAAGGATTTATTTCAGCTTTTATTTATTTCATCACATTCCCAGCAGGTCAGAAGTTTACATACACTCAATTAGTATTTGGTAGCACTGACTTTAAATGGTTTAACTTGGGTCAAATGTTTCGGGTAGCCTTCCACAAGCTTCCCACAATAATTTGGCTGAATTTTGTCCCATTCCTCCCGACAGAGCTGGTGTAACTGAGCCAGGTTTGTAGGCCTCCTTGCTCGCATACACTTTTTCAGTTCTGCCCACAAATTTTCTATAGGATTGAGGTTAGGGCTTGGTGATGGCCACTCCAATACCTTGACTTTGTTTTCCTTAAGCCATTTTGCCACAACTTTAGAAGTATGCTTCTCCGTTTGGATGACCCATTTGCAACCAAGCATTAACTTCCTGACTGATGCGTACACATCACAGACAAACTGAATTGGTCCACCCACACAGCGCAGCGGCGCCTCTTCAACCTCAGGAGGCTGAAGAAATTCAGCTTGTCACCAAACGCACTCACAAACTTCTACTTATGCACAATCGAGAGCATCCTGTCGGGCTGTATCACCGCCTGGTACGGCAACTGCTCCGCCCACAACCGTAAGCCTCTCCAGAGAGTAGTGAGGTCTGCACAACGCATTACCGGGGGCAAACTATCTGCCCTCCAGGACACCTACACCACCCGATGTCACAGGAAGGCCATAAAGATCATCAAGGACAACAACCACCCGAGCCACTGCCTGTTCACCCCGCTATCATCCAGAAGGTAAGGTCAGTACAGGTGCATCAAAGCTGGGACCGAGAGACTGAAAAACAGCTTCTATATATGTATGTTTACATACCCTACAATATTCATCTCATATGTATATGTATATACTGTACTCTATATCATCTACTGCATCTTTATGTAATACATGTATCACTAGCCACTTTAACTATGCCACTTTGTTTACATACACATCTCATATGTATATACTGCACTCAATACCATCTACTGTATCTTGCCTATGCCGCTCTGTACCATCACTCACTCATATATCTTTATGTACATATTCTTATCCCCTTACACTTGTGTCTATAAAGTAGTAGTTTTGGAATTGTTAGCTAGATTACTTGTTGGTTATTACTGCATTGTCGGAACTAGAAGCACAAGCATTTCGCTACACTCGCATTAACATCTGCTAACCATGTGTATGTTACAAATACAATTAGATTTGATTTGATTTGATGTCTTGCGATGTTGTTTCAATATATCCACGTAATTTTCCCTCGTTATGATGCCATCTATTTTGTGAAGAGCACCAGTACCTCCTGCAGCAAAGCACCCCCACAACATCATGCTGCCACTCCCGTGCATCACGGTTGGGATGGTGTTCTTTGGCTTGCAGCAGGCCTCTCCTTTTTCCTCCAAACATAACAATGGTCATTATGGCCAAACAGTTCTATTTCTGTTTCGTCAGACCAGAGGACATTTCTCCAAAAAGTACGATCTTTGTCCCTGCAGTGGCAAACCATAGTCTGGCTTTTTCTGGTGGTTGAGTTGTGGACATCTACAATTAATTTTTTGAGGTCTTAGCTGATATCTTTTTATTTTCCCATGATGTCAAGCAAAGAAAAACTGAGTTTGAAGGTAGGCCTTGAAATAAATCCACAGGTACACCTCCAATTGACTCAAATTATGTAAATTAGCCTATCAGAATCTTCTAAAGCCATGACATTATTGTCTGTAATTTTCCAAGTTGTTAAAAGGCAGAGACAACTTAGTATATGTAAACTTCTGACCCACTGGAATTGTGATACAGTGAAATATAAGTGAAACAATCTGTCTATAAACAATTGTTGGAAAAATGACTTGTGTCATGCACAAAGTATATGTCCTAACCGACTTGCCAAAACTATAGTTGGTTAACAAGACATTTGTGGAGTGGTTGAAAAACAAGTTTTAATGACTCCGACAAAGTGTAATGTAAACTTCTGACTTCAACTGTACATGCGTTTAGTTCATCCAATTTATTTTCCAGCGATTGTACATTGGACAATAGTATGGATGGCAAAAGCAGATTAGCCACTGGTCGCCTGAACCTCACAAGGCACCCCGATCTCCTTCCGCAAAATCTCAGTCTCTTCCTGCTGCTCATGACGTAGATGAGTGCCTGTTCGGGTGTCTGGAGTATTTCCCTCTCGTCCGACTATTTAAAACTTGTTGGGGAAGTGCTCCCGCTGTGGGGATCAAATCAGCGGAAATTTCAAGTGCGCCACGTATAGTTTTTGATAAAACTAAAACTTTCATTAAAATACACATTCAAGGTAGTGAATTAAAGCTACACTCGTTGTGAATCTATCCACCAAGTCAGATTTGTAAAATGCTTTTCGGCGAAAGCATGAGAAGCTATTATCTGATAACATGTACCCCCAAAATACTGCAACGTCACCTAACATGACAGATTTTGCGTTAGCCGGCGCTACCCAAAATGCAGAAATAAAATATAAAACATTCATTACCTTCTTTCTTGGCACTCCTAGATGTCCCATAAACATTTATTTGGGTCTAAATCAGTCCATATATAGCCTAGATATCGATCTATGAAGACTGTGTAATCAAGGAAAAAACTGAGTTTGATAACGAAACGTCATTTTTAAAAATTAAAAAAGTTGACGATAAACTTTCACAAAACACTTCGAAATACTTTTGTAATGCAACTTTAGGTATTAGTAAACATTAATAATCTATCAAAAGGATCACGGAGCGATGTATATTCTTTAGCTCCACGTCTTGAAATCATGTCCGGATATTTATCAACCAAAACATCCTGTCGGAGACCGGAAAACCGAAACAAATCCGAGACAAATGACAAGACTGTTGACATCGTGTGGAAGCTATAGTTATTGCAACCTCAGCCCCATTTAATGTGGGTCACTTTTAACAATTGGTTGAAGTGGCGCATGGATATATTTTCCCATTTTCAGTGATCAGATTTTCCTGCACTTTTCGATGAAACGCACGTTCTGTTATAGTCACAGCAGTGATTTAACCAGTTTTAGAAACGTCTGAGTGTTTTCTATCCACACATACTAATCATATGCATATACTATATTCCTGGCATGAATAGCAGGGCGCTGAAATGTTGCGCGATTTTTAACAAAAAGCAGCGAAAATTCGCATTTTCCCTAAGAGGTTTTAAAGAAAAATTACTCGCCAATTCAAGGTGAGTAGTCATGGGTCAGTATTTGCATCTAACTCCATGATTCTTTGAAATTCCAGTAAATACTGTAATTGCTGTATAGTAAAGTTCACTGGCAACATCAGTGAGTCTTTAATGTTTCAAGAGTATAGTACTAGTACATTACTTACTTGAGCATATTAGCACCATTTATCGTTCACTCTTTGGAAATTCCTTTCAAATGGGACTCTGTAGATTTGCTTGATCTGGAGATGTTTGAGGTGTTTCTTAAGGATGAGGGCTATGGTTGATAAGGTCACTTTTGAATCAAACCCTCCAAAAATACATTTAAATTATAGGCTGTAATTCAACAAAATAGGAAAAACACCAAGGGGGATGAATACTTTTGCAAGACACTGTAGCTCCTAATTTCGTACACACAGTAATACTTGAAATATTTACTTTATTTCCCCTTACAGTCTGTATTGGAATCAGCAGTCTTTACTGTGCTTTATGTTGTACTACTGTCAAGTAATAAAAGTAGCAGATACTGTAGGTCCAATGTCTGCAGTACATACCTATGCCCATTTTGGAACGTCCAGATGATGGAAGTGGCTCAGATTGGGCTGCACACTCTGCCCAACCTCTCTCAAGGTCAAACCGTGGTTGACCACATGGTCCACCACAGTCAATCGAGTTTCATCAGAGATTACTCTTGTTCTTGTTCTTGGTCTTCCTCTACCTCTCTCTGACAAGTTTGCTTTCATTGTTCTCCAAACACATTAGTACTCACTGGTGGCCTTTAAAAAAAATCTATACCAAGGTCTGATTGCAAAGTGAACATTTACCAATTAGTGTTTGCATGTGAAGAATGAAAGTGATAAATTGGTAATTGTGCTTTGCTTCTTGAACAGTGTAGCTTATCATTTGCACAAAATACATGTGAAGTTTGTGCCAAAGGTAGAGCATTGTATGTTGCGTTATGCCAAAAGTTTATTATAAAATTGCAATCTGAGTGTAAAGCAAAACATGTGCCATTAGTATTGCAGATTTGGTACATGGTTCTGCTGAATGAGTTTGGATCATTGTCCCTCATGGGTCAGTTGTAGTGTGTAAACAATTGGGAAAACCTCTAATATCTCTGCATAATAGCAGAGATACTCTATATCATGATAAGATGTTCTTGCCTCTGCCCTAATAGGAGTCACAATGTCGGAAAGGCAGGTGGGTGGCGGCGGGATCAGGTGGGAAAATTCCAACCAATGAGTGGGCAGATATGCGTGTGAACAACAGACACAACTCTGATATAAAATACATATATTTTTTTGCCTAGATGCCACGTGTGTCCACTTATATCAGTACATTTGTAACAACCTAAACGTTACGAAACTTCTATTCGATCAAATAAGCATCACTTAGCAAATTAGCAATCACTTTTTGTTTACCAAATCCGACACTTTCTCATACACCTCCATACAAAAACCCCCAGCTTGGTCTGCTTATCGCTGTATTTTCAAATGGACAAATTAACAGGATTGGAGCCTCTCGCTTCGCCACTTCCTCTCTGATATCAGTGCCATAATGAACATATAATAATTCCTTCATCTATGCTATGGCATACAACCTGTTACTGTAAGCTGTTATGTATCTTTTATGATATGATACTGTGTAACATGCAGTTTCTCAAAATCATTGTAAGACTGTGCATTCACATTTTTGCCATAAAGAAGTAGTAATTACGGGTGTCAAAGTCTATACAAACATATTTTTTTCTCTCATTAAATGGTACATGCTCATTAAAGCTACAGCTGAAAGGACACTTTTACCATAAACATGTTCAGATAAGTACACATTACTCACCATGAATAATTGCTTTGGGCTGTTAGGGAGCTAATGAGAAGGACTAGACCAATTAATTCCTGTTTTATGAAAGCTAAATGCTTCAAATCATTACAATTTTTGCCATAACATTTTTTTACACTCCACAAACAAACTTATACATACAAACAACAACTTACAGACACACACAAACAATGTCTACATCTCATCTGCCCAGTCCCACATGATCACACCCCCATCCCTAGCCAGCATTATTGTTTGCTACTTTTTCTCGGTCACACTTGCTATTTCAATAATAAATCACTAGATTTTTCCATTGTATTAATAATTGAGGATTGATTGACTTCCAAGATTTAAGTCTACGTTTTTTCAAGATGAGAAGAGAATCACCCAGCCCATTGGTATCTCACTACACCCCCCAAACATCCTGTGGCGTACTGCATTAGCGTCAAATAGCCCCCGTGATATGCAACTTTTCAGGGAAGTTAGGAACCAATATACACAAGCAGTTAGGAAAGCTAAGGCTAGCCTTTTCAAACAGAAATGTTCATCCTGTAGCACAAACTCAAACGTTCTGGGACACTGTAAAGTCCATGGAGAATAAGAGCACCTCCTCCCAGCTGCCTACTGCACTGAGGCTAGGAAACACTGTCACCACCGACAAATCCACGATAATTGAGAATTTCAATAAGCATTTTTCTACGGCTGGCCATGCTTTCCACCTGGCTACTCTAACCCGTCAACTGCCCTGCACCCCCCACAGCAACTCGCCCAACCGTCCCCCATTTTTCCTTCACCCAAATCCAGATAGCTGATGTTCTGAAAGAACTGCAAAATCTGGACCCCTACAAATCAGCCGGGCTAGACAATCTGGACCCTCTCTTTTTTAAATGATCTGACAAAATTGTTGCAACCCCTATCACTAGCCCGTTAAACCTCTCTTTCGTATCGTCTGAGATCCCCAAAGATTGGAAAGCTGCTGCTGTCATCCCCCTCTTCAAAGGCAGAAGACACTCTAGACCCAAACTGTTACAGACCTATATCTATCCTACCCTGCCTTTCTAAGGTCTTCGAAAGCCAAGATAACAAACAGATTACCGACCATTTCGAATCCCACTGCACCTTCTCAGCTATGCAATCTGGCTTTCGGGCTGGTCATGGGTGCACCTCAGCCACGCTCAAGATCCTAAACGATGTCCTATATGCCATCGATAAAAGACGATACTGTGCAGCCGTATTCATCGACCTGGCCAAGGCTTTCGAGTTTACAGTCTAACCAGCATCACTACTCTGGACGGTTCTGACCTAGAATATGTGGACAACTACAAATACCTAGGTGACTATAAACTCTCCTTCCAGACTCATATTAAGCACCTTCAATCCAAAATTAAGTCTAGAAACAGCTTCCCATTTCGCAACAAAGCGTCCTTCACTCATGATGCCAAACATACCCTCGTACAACTGACTAACCTACCGATCCTCGACTTCGGCAATGTCATTTACAAAATAGCCTCC
This sequence comes from Oncorhynchus gorbuscha, assembly GCF_021184085.1. Lineage (NCBI taxonomy): Eukaryota > Metazoa > Chordata > Actinopteri > Salmoniformes > Salmonidae > Oncorhynchus > Oncorhynchus gorbuscha. Next base: position 27,490,677 of record NC_060185.1, read on the forward strand.
AACACTCTACTCGTCATATTGGGTGCAGTCTATCACAGGGCCATCCGTTTTGTCACCAAAGCCCCATATACTACCCACCACTGCGACCTGTACTCTCTTGTTGGCTGGCCCTCGCTTCATATTCGTCGCCAAACCCACGAGCTCCATGTCATCTACAAGTCTTTGCCAGGTAAAGCCCCACCTTACCTTAGTTCACTGGTCACCATAGCCGCACCCACCCGCAGCACGTGCTCCAGCAGGTATCTTTCACTGGTCACCCCCAAAGTCAGTTTCTCCCTTGGCCGCCTTTCCTTCCAGTTCTCTGCTGCCAATGACTGGAACACACTGCAAAAATTGCTGTAGCTGGAGACTATCTCCCTCACTAACTTCAAGCACCAGCTGTCAGAGCAGCTCACAGATCATTGCACCTGTACATAGCCCATCTGTAAATAGGCCATCCCAACTACCTCATCCCCATACTGTATTTATTTATTTACTTTGCACCCCAGTATCTCTACTTGCGTATTCATCTTCTGCACATCTATCACTCCAGTAATTACCTCGACACTATGGCCTGTTTCATTGCCTTTCCTCCCTTAACGTACCTCATTTGCACACACTGTATGTATACTTTTTTTCTACTGTTTTACTTTCTGTATGTTTATTTATTCCATGTGTAACTCTGTTGTTGAATGTGTCTAACTGCTTTGCTTTATCTTAGCCAGGTCGCAGTTGTCAACCATTTTGAAAAGAAGGTCGACGACATCCGATCCTCGTTTGCTAAGTCAAACGACACCGCTGGTTCTGCTCACACTGCCCTACCCTGTGCTCTGACCTCTTTCTCCCCTCTCTCTCCAGATGAAATCTCGCGTCTTGTGACGGCCGGCCGCCCAACAACCTGCCCGCTTGACCCTATCCCCTCCTCTCTTCTCCAGACCCTTTCCGGAGACATTCTCCCTTACCTCACCTCGCTCATCAACTCATCCCTGACCGCTGGCTACGTCCCTTCCGTCTTCAAGAGAGCGAGAGTTGCACCCCTTCTGAAAAAACCTACACTCGATCCCTCCGATGTCAACAATTACAGACCAGTATCCCTTCTTTCTTTTCTCTCCAAAACTCTTGAACGTGCCGTCCTTGGCCAGCTCTCCCGCTATCTCTCTCTGAATGACCTTCTTGATCCAAATCAGTCAGGTTTCAAGACTAGTCATTCAACTGAGACTGCTCTTCTCTGTATCACGGAGGCGCTCCGCACCGCTAAAGCTAACCCTCTCTCCTCTGCTCTCATCCTTCTAGACCTATCGGCTGCCTTCGATACTGTGAACCATCAGATCCTCCTCTCCACCCTCTCCGAGTTGGGCATCTCCGGCGCGGCCCACGCTTGGATTGCGTCCTACCTGACAGGTCGCTCCTACCAGGTGGCGTGGCGAGAATCTGTCTCCTCACCACGCGCTCTCACCACTGGTGTCCCCCAGGGCTCTGTTCTAGGCCCTCTCCTATTCTCGCTATACACCAAGTCACTTGCCTCTGTCATAACCTCACATGGTCTCTCCTATCATTGCTATGCAGACGACACACAATTAATCTTCTCCTTTCCCCCTTCTGATGACCAGGTGGCGAATCGCATCTCTGCATGTCTGGCAGACATATCCGTGTGGATGACGGATCACCACCTCAAGCTGAACCTCGGCAAGACGGAGCTGCTCTTCCTCCCGGGGAAGGACTGCCCGTTCCATGATCTCGCCATCACGGTTGACAACTCCATTGTGTCCTCCTCCCAGAGCGCTAAGAACCTTGGCGTGATCCTGGACAACACCCTGTCGTTCTCAACTAACATCAAGGCGGTGGCCCGTTCCTGTAGGTTCATGCTCTACAACATCCGCAGAGTACGACCCTGCCTCACACAGGAAGCGGCGCAGGTCCTAATCCAGGCACTTGTCATCTCCCGTCTGGATTACTGCAACTCGCTGTTGGCTGGGCTCCCTGCCTGTGCCATTAAACCCCTACAACTCATCCAGAACGCCGCAGCCCGTCTGGTGTTCAACCTTCCCAAGTTCTCTCACGTCACCCCGCTCCTCCGCTCTCTCCACTGGCTTCCAGTTGAAGCTCGCATCCGCTACAAGACCATGGTGCTTGCCTACGGAGCTGTGAGGGGAACGGCACCTCAGTACCTCCAGGCTCTGATCAGGCCCTACACCCAAACAAGGGCACTGTGTTCATCCACCTCTGGCCTGCTCGCCTCCCTACCACTGAGGAAGTACAGTTCCCGCTCAGCCCAGTCAAAACTGTTCGCTGCTCTGGCCACCCAATGGTGGAACAAACTCCCTCAAGACGCCAGGACAGCGGAGTCAAATCACCACCTTCCGGAGAAACCTGAAACCCCACCTCTTTAAGGAATACCTAGGATAGGATAAGTAATCCTTCTCACCCCCCCCTTTAAGATTTAGATGCACTATTGTAAAGTGACTGTTCCACTGGATGTCATAAGGTGAATGCACCAATTTGTAAGTCGCTCTGGATAAGAGCGTCTGCTAAATGACTTCAATGTAAATGTAAATGTAAATGAGAACTTGTTCTCAACTATCCTACCTGGTTAAATAAAGGTGAAATAAAATGTAAATAAATATGCAATGTATTGAAATATGCAGAAAGGGGGATTTAAAACTTCCGACAGCCAACTTTCTAGCTCCGCTCACAACTTCCAGACTTTAAAGCATTCCCAAAAAGCATTGATTATTGAGTCCTTATTAGATTTATGCATGACTCTGAATTGTGGCTCTTGTATAATCAATTCTATACATTAATTTATACTGAATTAACCATGCATTTTTGTTAACTGTAATATATTAGTTGTGCTCCAACTTTCCTTCCATTATTGCGGTTTATGATACACACTATATTCAACCCCTCAATTATGTCTTCTCTATTGTACGTACAGCTAAGAGAGATGCATTCTCCAATGACAATAATAATTAGGGTTACTTTTGAAAGACTGAGCTATTGTATGCTTGATTGTCCATCCTTTGTCTGATGAAACTACCAAAGGTATAACAAGCTTGTAGTTGAAGGGGAGTGAAGTGTGCATGTTAAAGGCAGGTTCCCTTCACTGGTGTTAAGAGGACATTGGGCAGACCTGACCAGAAGTTACAGTATATTGTGAAGGTGTACTGCCTTCCATAACATTTACAAAAGAAGGGTAAACTTTCCTTTTAGCAATGTTTTTGAGTAGATAATAAATCAAATCAAATTCACATGAAACAAGCAGCAAACCAGTGGTGTAGGAGGGCCAATAGGAGGCACCCTTTCCTCTGATCTAAACAAATATCCCAATGCCCCAGGGAAGTGATTGGGGACATTGCCCTGAGTAGGGTGCTGTCTTTCGGATGGGACGTTAAACTGGTGTCCTGATTCTCTGTGTTCACTAAAGATCCCATGGCGCTTATCGTAAGAGTAGGGGTGTTAACCCCGGTGTCCTGGCTAAATTCCCAATCTGGCATTCATACCATCATGGTCACCTAATCATCCCCAGCTTACAATTGGCTCATTCATCTCCTCTCCCCTGTAGCTATTCCCCAGGTTGTTGCTGTAAATGAGAACATGTTCTCAGTCATTTTACCTGGTAAAATAAGGGTTAATAGTAATGAACAATGAGTTGGGTGGAATGACATGAAAGCATATGAAGACAGTAAACAAGGGCCACATATTAAAAATTAATCAAGAGGTACTACAGGTGTTCTGGTTTATGGAGTAAGTCCACCGTGATAGAGAGAGCCCCTCAGAAATATGTGGGGAGTTTGTAAAGGCTTTTAATAACTCTGCTCAGACCATTGTTGAGTCTTAATAAATGAAGGAGATCTTGGTGAAGCAGAATAAGTCTTCAGACAGTGAAGTATGATTCTGAGTATTTCATCAAGGGCTCTCTTTGCAGCCATGCTGTCCTAATGACAATCTAGGTTTTTCATTCCAAAAAGGAAACATGGAGTTTCCGTGCTATTCACCCTTTCAGAAGTCCCAGGGAGTAATGAAAGAACATTATTATAGAACCGCAGTGTACTCTCCAAGTCCATGAGGACTTGTATCTAGGGCCTATGTAGGTTGCATTAAGAATGAGAACTAATATTTAAAAATGAAGTCTCTCCCTATGTTGAATATTGTGTTTGCTGTAGAGAAAAATGACCATAATGTGCTGCTTTGTACTATGTCAAGAATGAGAGAGCTTGCTAAAATATAACCTCTAACTTTCAAATGATGCACAACGTGGTTCATCGTGCCACAATAAGTAGTAGACATGGAAAAGTACAGTATGATCCAAACATACATTATTATGCAAAAGTATTAATAAAGATATACTGAGAGAAATAGTCACCATCTGTTAAGATTCCAAGCCGAGGGCATACTCAATGTGTGGCTTGAGGGAAGTCAGGCTCTTCTTTGTTCCCTGCCACTCTGCCACTTAGGCCTGTTGTACATGACTTTGTCTGCCCCCTGGGCCCCACCATTCCCTTCCTCTTGGCTGTGAGTCCTTTCCCTCTCCAAACCTCTCCCAGCCCCTCTGTGTCCTTCTGTTCCTCACCAGAGGCCTCTGCTTCAGTAATGAGATGCATGTCTCAGCCCAGAGCGCTCGCCTTCTTCTCTAACCCCGGAGTCAGGGTTCTGCTCTGCTCCACCAATCATGTGAGAACAGCACGGGTGCGGTGTCTGAATGTCATGACCCTACTCCTGCGCACCGTGAAGAGGAAAAGTCCAGTAGTCTGGTGACCATGAACAACATTTCCATTTTGTGCTGCAGAGATAAAGATCATTGATGACTCCTGCAACAAAGAAAAAAATAAGTCACCGCTCACCCAACTTAGCATATATACTGAAAAGAAAAAACGCAACATGCAACAATTTCAAAGAATTACTGAGTTACAGTTCATATAAGGAAAATCAGTCAATTTAAATACAATCATTAGGCCCTAATCTATAGATTTAACATGACTGGGTAGGGGTGCAGCCATGGGTGGGCCTGGGAGGGCATTGGCCCGTGCACTTGGGAGCCAGCCAATCAAAGGAGTTTTCCCCACAAAACAGCTTTATTTCAGACAGAACGACTCCTCAGTTGTATCAGCTGTCCGGATAGCTGGTCTCAGACTCTCACAGGTAAAGAAGCAGGATGTGGAGGACCTGGGCTGGCGTGGTTAAACGTGGTCTGCGGTTGTGAGGCTGGTTGGACGTACTGCCAAATTCTCCAAAACGACATTGGCGGCGGTAGAGAAATTAACATTAAATTATCTGGCAACAGCTCTGGTGTACATTCCTGCAGTCAGCATGCCAATTGCACACTGTCAAAATGACACATCTGTGGGATTGTGTTTTGACAAAACTGCACGTTTTAAAGTGGCCTTTTATTGTCCCCAGCACAAGGTGCATCTGTGTAATCATGCTGTTTAATCAGCTTCTTGATATGTCACACCTGTCAGGTGGGTGGATTATCTGTGCAAAGGAGAAATTCTCACTAACAATGATGTAAACTAAATTTGAGAGAAATATGTTTGTGAGTATGGAATATCTTTCAGCTCATGAAAACACTTTACATGTTGCGTTTATATGTTTGTTCATTGTACATGAAAATTATATTGACAGATTTCAATGGAAGTCGACCAGCCACTGCCACCCAACATGGCCAGAAAGAAACAACGGTCTGTTGTGGCAGATCCCAAATTATGAATATTTAGACCCTCAGAATTTTTAGCTTAAGAAATATTTGGCTTACTGATCACCAAAAGCAAAACATTAACATAGTATGTCTACTGTAAACAGTGTTAGTGGTGACTTATTAATAAAAGGGAAACTCCACCCCAAAGATATATTTTTATAATGACACAAGGCGAGACCCAGATGCAGACACAGGAGGCAGATGGTTCGAGTCTGTTATTTATTGAACAACGAGGGACAGGAAAGAGGCAGGTCGAGGACAGGCACGAGTTCATAACCAGGTCAGCCTCCAAACGGTACAGGGTGGCAGGCAGGCTCGAGGTCAGGGACAGGCAAAAGGTCAGAACCGGGAGATATAAATACAGGTATAAATACACTGAGGGTAATAGGGAAGATGTGACACCTGGCAGGGGGGCGGAGACAATCACAAGGACATTTGAAAAAGATCAGAGTGTGACAGTAGCCCCCTCCAGGGGCACCACCTGGTGTCCTACCTGGGTGCATACCTGGTTGACCGGGGTGCTGGCGGTGAAAGTTGGCAGTGAGAGCCAGGTCCAGGATGTCCTTAGCGGGGACCCAACACCTCTCCTCTGGGCCATAACGCTCCCAGTTAACCAGGTACTGGAAAACCCTGCCCCGTGGTTGAACACTCAGGAGGCGTCTCACCCTATACACCGGATGGCCATCGATGACACGGGAGGGGAGGTGGGCCTGGAAACAGAAGACAAAAGGGCTGTGAGACAAGGGCTTAATCCTGGACACATGAAAAGTAGGGTGTATATGGAGGGTACAGGGTAACAGAAGACGAACAGCAGTGGGACTAAGGACTCTACTAATGGGGAAGGGACCAATGAAATGGAGGGAAAGTTTGCGGGACTCAACCCGGAGGGGAAGATCCCATGTTGATAGCCAGGGTTCGACGGGAGCCAGGATGACAGGTAAGCCTGGAAGAATGAGCCCATTCCAGGACCTGGGACTGGGCCGAAAAGGGGACGAACATCCAGTTAGCCGGGTCCCTCCTAGGGTCCAGCTGGGATCGTTGTGCCTTGCAGACCAGCGTCTCAATACCTCAGACAACTGAAGCCGTAAGGCATGAGGTAGGGAGGATTGTCTCAGAGTCAGACATGGTGCAGCAGAACTGTACAGGTGAGAGAGAGTCTGACTTCACATTCTTAGACCCTGGAACTGTAGGAGATGGTGAAGTTGAACTTGGTGAATAACAGAGCCCAATTTGCCTGCCTAGAGTTAAGGAGCTTGGCTATGCGGAGATATTCCAAATTCTTATGGTCGGTCCAAACCAAAAATGGATGTTCCGCTCCTTCCAGCCTGTGCCTCCACTCCTCCAGTGCCATCTTGACTGTCAGACATTCCCAGTTACCTACGTCATAATTTCTCTCAGCGGAATCGAGACGATGGGACAGGAAGACACAGGGATAGAGCTTTTCGTCCTGGGCAGATCATTGGGACAAGATGGCCCCCACTCCAACGTCAGAAGCATCAAACTCAAACAAACTGACGGGAGAGGTCCGGATGGACGAGGGCAGTAGTGAACCAATGCTTAACATCAACAAAAGCCTTGTCAACATCTGGGGACCATGTGAAAGGTACCTTGGGAGAAGTGAGTGCAGAGGAGAGCCGCCAGGGTGCTGTAACCCTGGATGAAGTGGCAGTAGAAATGAGCAAACCCCAGGAAACATTGCAATTGCACTCTGGGTGTGGGTTGGTGCCAATCCACCACTGCTCTCACTAATTCAACATCCCATCTGGACATTTCCTTCAGCGATGACGTATCCGAAAAAGGAGATAGTAGAGCAGTGAAACTCACATTTCTCAGCTTTTACAAACAACTGGTTCTCCAGGAAGCGCTGGAGGACGTATTCTTGGGCAGACCAGAAGACAACAAGGATGTCATCGAGGTAGATAAACACAAAATGATTCAGCATGTCACAGAGGACATCGTTCACCAGGGCCTGGAGAACAGAGGGAGCACGGCATGACCAGATACTCAGTGTCCACTGGCCGCGTTGAAAGCTGTCTTCCTCTCATCCCTCTCGCGTAACAAGATGGTAGGCATTCCGAAAGGTCCAACTTGGAAAAGATGGTAGTCCCCTGGAGAGGTTCGACAGCAGAGGAGAAGAGTGGCAGGGGGTAACGATTCTTAATCATGATGTCATTGAGGCCCCGGTAGTCGATGAATGGACGTAGGGAATTGTTCTTTTCCACAAAGAGAAAGCCCTGCGCCGACAGGGGATGCAGAAGGATGAATGCTCCCAGCAGCCAGAGAGTCCTCAATGTACTCCTCCATGGCCTTGGTCTCGGGGCCGGATAGGGATTAAGGCCGACCTCGAGGTGGTGTGGTGCCCAGGAGGAGGTCAATGGCACAATCATAGGGATGAAGTGGAGGAATAGAGGTAGCACAAGCCTTGTTGAATACCTCCAGGAGATCATAGTACTCTGCGGGAACAGTAGGGAAATCCGAGGCTTTAGTAAAACCCCAAGGAGGACATCTCAGGGGTGGCTGCGCTGCTTTACAGCAGTGGGAGTGACAGAATGGGCTCCAACCCAGGATTGAACCCATGGTCCAGTCAATAACGGGATTGTGCTTTTGGAGCCAAGGAAATCCTAACACAACAGGGACATGAGGGGATTCAATAAGGAGAAGCTGTAGAGACTGTGATTGCCAGATACCCGCAGATTAATGGGAACCGTGCTGTGCGTGACTCTTTTAATGGATCGGCCATCCAGTGCCCTAGCGTCCTTGGGAACGGAGAGGAGTTGAGTGGGGATACCTCGTTCCAATACCAAGGTAGCGTCCATAAAACTCTCATATGTCCCAGAGTCAATGAGCACCTGGAGGGACTTGGTCCTGGTCTCCCCACAGAAGGATTACAAAAAGAGTCTGGATCAGTGCACTTATACCTACTCATACCTACTAATGAGTCAGGTCTCTTTACTGGGCAGGTGGCTATGAAATCCCTCGCAACACCACAAAACAGACAACAGTTGGAGCTCAGCCTACGTGAACGTTCCCTAGGCAATAATCTAGCTCTGTCCAGTTGCATAGGCTCCAGTGTGTCTGACTCACCCATCGCCGATGATTCGAGGGAACTCAGGTGGCTTCGGATCTTCTCTGACATGCAGCCTTCGCAGACCTCCGGATTCCTTCGGAGGTGAGCAAGCAGCAGCGGATGAATGAGTGTGACCGAGATCCGACCTCCTCGAGGTCCAAATGTAACTCCCAAGCTACAAGCTTGTCTTTTATCTCCTCTGATAGTCTGTGAAGGAAGGTATCGAACAGGACCTCCGGATTCCAGGCACTGTCAGCGGCCAATGTGCGAAAATCTACTGCGTAGTCTGCCACATTACTGGAGTTCTGATCTAATTTCAGTAGTTTTCGGGTCACCTCTCTCCCGAGCACAGGAGAGTTGAACACCTTCCTCACCTCTGCCATGAAATCTTCCAGATTATAGCAAACGGCGGATTGTTGCTCCCAAACAGCTGTAGCCCAGGAGAGCTCCCTTCCAGACATTAGCGTAATAAGATACGCTATTTTTGACATATCCAAAGGGAACGAATATGGCTGTAGCTCAAAAATTAGGTAGCACTGGAAAGAAACGCCGGTCAGGTTCCATGATCCCCAGCATGTCATTCCGGAGACAGGGTTCTCAGGGAGTCGGTGTAGGCTGAACAAACCAACCACTGGTAGGGGGGTTACAGAGCGACTGTGAGGTCTCAGATGTAGCATGCTGCCTGTGAGAATTCACGGAAATGCTCCATCAACGCATTGAACCCATGGTCATGGCGTTCCGCCAGAGATTGGAACCCTTTCATTAGGTTCTGATGTGGCAGGAGTTCATAACCAGGTCAGTCCAAACGGTACAGTGCGGCAGGCATGCTCAAGATCAGAGGCAGGCAGAATGGTCAATCAGGCTCGAGGTCAGGGGCAGGCAGAATTGTCAGGCAGACGGGCTCAGTGTCAGGGCAGGCAAAAGGTCAGAACCGGGAAGACTAAAAAAGATGGACTAGGAAAATCGCTGGTTTTTATTTCATTTTATTCATTTAACCTTTATTTAACCAGGTAGGCTAGTCGAGAACAAGTTCTCATTTGCAACTGCGACCTGGCCAAGATGAAGCATAGCAATTCGACGCATACAACAGCTGGTGCTTAAAGCTAGTGAGGGAGATATGAGTCTCCAGCTTCAGTGATTTTTGCTGTTTGTTCCAGTCATTGGCATCAGAGAACTGGAAGGAAAGGCGGCCAAAGGAGGAATTGGCTTTGGGATTGACCAGTGGAATATACCTGCTGGAGCGCATGCTACAAGTGGGTGCTGCTATAATGACCAGTGAGCTGAGATAAGGCAGGGCTTTACCTAGCAGAGACTTGTAGATGACCTGTAGCCAGTGGGTTTGGCGACGAGTATGAAGCGAGGGCCAACCAACGAGAGCGTACAGGTCGCAGTGGTGGGTAGTGTATGGGGCTTTGGTGACAAAACGGTTGGCACAGTGATAGATGTCATCCAATTTGTTGAGTAGAGTGTCTGAGGCTATTTTGTAAAAGACATCGCAAAAGTCGAGGATCGGTAGGATGGTCAGTTTTACGACGGTATGTTTGGCAGGATGAGTAAAGGAGGCTTTGTTGCAATATAGGAAGCCGATTCTAGATTTAATTTTGGTTTGGAGATACTTAATGTGTGTCTTGAAGGAGAGTTCACAGTCTAACCAGACACCTATGTATTTGTAGTTGTCCACGTATTCCACGTATTCGTAAGTCAGAGCCGTCCAGAGTAGTGATGCTGGACGGACGGGCAAGTGCGGGCAGTGATCGATTGAACAGCATGCATTTAGTTTTACTTACATTTAAGAGCAGTTGGAGGCCACGGAAGGAGAGTTGTATGGCATTGAAGCTCGTCTGGAGGTTAGTTAACACAGTGTCCAAAGAGGGGCCAGAAGTATACAGAATGGTGTCAAATGGTTGAATTGGCAAGACAACAGGCATACAGAGAACACAGGTATAAATACACTGAGGGTAAAAGGGAAGATGGGTGACACCTGGAGAGGGTGGAGACAATCACAAGGACAGGTGAAACAGATTAGGGTGTGACTATTTTTGTATTTTTTTAATTAGTCCATTATTGACATACAGTACATACAGTAGTCTCAAAATGTTTTGCATGTAAGTGATCAAGATATACAACTTTCAAAATATAGAAATACAGCCGGTATGATGCATTTTGGGACTATATCAACAATGAACTAATGAAACAAATACCAAAAGATTTTATTTTAATGTTCCTTGTGTTCATCTCTATTTGCTACACTGACATTACCATGTATTGCTGTTCTCACTTTGGCCTGAGAATAGAAAAGGGGGTGAGCAGTTGCACAGTTACAAAAAGAGAGGGTGTCATTTACAGTATGTGGAGGAACTCATCAAAACCTTTCAGTGATCTGACGGCCTTGAAAAATTTGCGTGCATCAAAAATGTCAAACGACTCAACAAATTATTGTTCACGTTCCAGTGGAATTGCTAGACCCTGATCCCTCATCCCATGTCAGCCCTAAGAAAGCATTTTAAGTTACTTCATCCACTACCTGTGGGCACGGATCAGTGGGAAATGTATTGGTGCTTGAAATACAGTATTGTGGAGGTCAGTGGGGGGCAGCTCTTTGAGGTGCAGATATTTCACCTGCTCTGGTGTGTTTTGCAGAGGGTCCGTAGCTAGCTGTACAGGGTACAGAGCCATGCAGCTCAGGCCTGCCACTGGAGGATATGACTCAAAAGCCCTGTCTCCATGGTAACACCACCCAGTTCCACAGGCATGAAGGGCATATTAAGAGATTGAGGTTTTGTGTAAGGACAGGACTCTCATCCTGAGAGAGAGAGAGAGCGAGAGAGTGTGTGTGTGTGTGTGTGTGTGTGTGTGTGTGTGTGTGTGTGTGCGTGCGTGCGTGCGTGCGTGCTTGCGTGCGTGTGTGTGTGTGTGTGGGGTGTGTGTATAATAAAGGGCTAGTCATGACAAAGGCATTCTTGACGTACCAAGGCATAAATAGTGAATGACAGTACAAGATGACCGATCTCTGTAAACCTTTCTTCACACCATTAAAGTGCTATTAACCTAATGATCCCTTCAACTTGAAAGAACTGTGTTTAATGTGTTTCTTTTTCAGAGCAAAGATGTATGAGTCCAGAATCAGATTATCAATGCATCTTTACAAGGGCTGGATAATTATTCACTTTTATTAGTGTGGAGTCAAATTATAATTTGCATTTCAGAGCGCCTCTCATCAGATTTAGCTGATTACATTATCATAGAGCCTTCATCTGGCTAACAGAGAGGCCTGGTATTGGCATTCGTATTGTGGTCATAATCTGGTGGGAAATATGAAAAGTACTTATTTCCTGCCTGCCAAAGGAAGGTGTCAATAACTTGTCTCATAACTCAAGAGCATCATGACTCTCTTTATTGTTACTTTGTGCCACATGTGCTCCCTCTCTGACCTCTAGGTCACCAGGCTGCTCATTATGGCGCACACCTGTCACCATCGTTACGCGCACCTCTGCACCATCAGACTCACCTGGACTCCATCACTTCCCTGATTACCTTCCCTATATATGTCACTCCCTTTGGTTCCTTACCCAGGCGTTATTGTTTCTGTTTCATATCTGTGCGTTGCTCGTGGGTTCTTGTATTAGTTTATGTTTACGCTCACTCCCTGAACTTGTTTCCCGACTCTCAGCGCACTCGTTACACTTTGAAGAAGCAAAAGACACATTTTGACGTTCTTCACTTAGTTATTAGTTGAGCTTTAGATCTGAGACTTTGCAATGTCATTGTAATATTCTCACGTGAATTTTAAGTTTATGATACAAATCTGAAAGCTTAGGGATTTTAGTTGTTTTGGACATGATGAGCATGTTCAAACAGATGTGAGTTGGATCCGCTGAAAATGTGACATGAAAGCAAAAAGAAAGTCATAGAGCTATCTTTGTGTTTTGTTTGCTGTGTAGGTTTTAGTGTGAAGTTAGGTATATAAGCCATGTATGAGACCACAGGCTGTTTATTTTCACATTTTTCATGTCATTTCATAGTCATGTCTCTCTCATCAGTGGAGCTTCACGGGGAGCTGCTAAATCATGAACCATAACTAACGTCCTCTCCAGAGGTAACTGTGGGACAAGACACTCCATTCTCTCTCTCTCTATGTCATTCAATCCTTGTCAATTTTTCTCCCTGTTATCTCTCTGTCATTCTCTTTCGCTCTCTCTGTCATTCTCTCTATCGCTCGCTCTCTTGTATGCAGGCATGTACACGGCCGCGCACACACACACTATTACCAGAAGCTGAGATAGGGAATTTCACATTCTGACAAGACCATGAGAGTAACCAAGATGGGTCAATTCAAAAGAGATTAATTGACAAATGCTGCCCTGGTTAAGTCATAAATCAAACACAATATGTTAAAAGGGGGATCTTTTGGAGACCCATAGCTCGACTGCCAATGTCAAACTTGACTAAAAGGAGGTTGATCTGGAGCTGTAATTACTTCACCCTGCTCAGGAACGTCTGGATACTGGAGACATGAAACACTGAGGGCCTCTTACTCCTCAGGCCTTTACGCACATTAAGGGTTGCAGAAAAGTACTTCTTGTTTGAGCAAATTGAAGGGAGAGAAATAACTGCAAATACACAGTTCTCTTGATTTCGTGGGGAACTATTATCATCTATTCACCTAATAGCTGAGATGTATCACTGAGACACTAGGGAGATACCGTAATCCTCTGTATCGTTCATATTGTCCACATGGCTTGTTGTGTCAACCTGATGAACAACCACAGCTGGGCAATGGCAGCCTGTATCAATATCACAATCTCTAAATAATCATTCATACTTTACACTACTGAGATGGGGCTGGTTCATGGAGCTTTACTCCAATAACACAACAGTGATAAATCAAATCAAAATCAAATTGTAATTTGTTTTGTCACATGCTTTGTAAACAAGAGGTGTAGACTTACAGTGAAATGTTTGCTTTCGGGCCCTTCCCAACAATGCAGAGTGAAAAATATATAAAAAAATATGCAACATGAGGAATAAAAACAATGAGTAACGATAACATGGCTATATACACAGGGTACCAGAACCAAGTGGATGTGTAGGAGTACAACGTAATTGAGGTAGATATGTACATATAGGCAGCGGTAAAGTGACTAGGTAATAGAATAGATAATAAAAAGTAGCAGCAGCATATGTGACGAGTCAAAAGAGTTAGTGCAAAAAGGGTCAATGCAGATACTTAGGAAAGCTATTTTGGTAATTATTTAGTAGTCTTATGGCTTGGGGGTAGAAGGTGTTTAGTGTCTTGTTGGTTCCAGACTTGGTGTATCGGTTCCACTTGCCATGTGGTAGCAAAGAGAATAGTCTGTGACTTGGTTGGCTGGAGTCTTTAAAAAATGTTAGTGCCTTCCTCTGACACCGCCTTGTATAGAGATCCTGGATGGCAGGGAGCTCTGCCCCAGTGATGTACTGGGCCGTACACACTACCCTCTGTAGCGCCTTGCGGTCGGATGCCAAGCTGATGACATACCAAGCGGGGATGCAGCCAGTCAAGATAATCTCAGTGGTGCAGCTGTAGAGCTTTTGAGGATCTGAGGGCCCTCCTGAGGAGGAAGATGCATTGTCGTGACTTCTTTATGACTGTGTTTGTGAGTGTGGACCATGTTAATTCCTTAGTGATGTGGACCCAAGGACCTTGAAGTTCTCGACCCGCTCCAATTCAGCTCGACGATGTGGATGGGGACGCGCTCGGCCCTTCGTTTCCTGTAGTCCATGATCAGCTCCATTGTCTTGCTGACGTTGAGGGAGAGGTTGTTGTCCTGGTACCATACTGCCAGGTCACTGACCTCCTCACTATAGGCGGTCTCATCGTCGTCGGTGATCAAGGCCTACCACCGTTGCGTCATCAGCAAACTTAATGATGGTGTTGGAGTCGTGCACGGCCACCCAGTCGTGGGTGAAGAGAGTGTACAGGAAGGGAATAAGCACGTAACCCTGAGGGGCCCCAGTGTTGAGAGTCAGTGTGAGGGCTGGAAGTCCAGGATCCAGTTACAGAGGGAGATGTTCAGTCCAGAGTTCCTAAGCTTAGTGATGAGCTTGGAGGGATTTATGGTATTGAACGCTGAGCTGTAGTCAACGAACAGCATTCTCACATAGGTATTTCTTTTGTCCAGGTGGGAGAGCGGAGTGTGGAGTGCAATAGAGATTGCGTCATCTGTGGATCTGTTGAGGAGTGGGTCCACGGTGTTTGGGATGATGGTTTTGATGTGAGCCATGAGCAGCTATCAAAGTATTTAATGGCTGCAGATCTGAATGCTAGGGGGCGATTGTCATTTACAGACCTTGGCATTCTTGGGCACAAGGACTATGGTGGACTGCTTGAAACATGTACACACCGTTCAAAAGATTGGGGTCACTTAGAAATGTCCTTGTTTATGAAAGAAAAGCACATTTTTATGTCCATTAAAATAACAGAAATTGATCAGAAACACATTGTTAATATTGTAAATGACTATTGTACCTGGAAATTGCATATTTTTTATGGATACTGGTGTACAGAGGCCAATTAGCAGCACCACCACTCCAGTGTTCCAATGGCACGTTGTGTTAGCTAATCCAAGTTCATAATTTTTAAAAGGCTAATTGATCATTAAAAAAACATTTTGCAATTATGTTGGCACAGCTGAAAACTGTTGTTCTGATTAAAGAAGCAATAAATCAACATTTGTGGTTTCGATTACAGGCTCAAAATGGCCAGAAACAAAGCCCTACAATAGTCGTGTCATGTTTTGTCTTATATTGTCTTGCAATTCACGTCACAGTTTTGGAGGGAGTTCTGTCGTTTGATTGGTGCGTCCGTCAGTCTCTCTTCCGGGTTTCATCCCCAGTCTAACGGTCAAGCAGAGAGGGCCAATCAGACGATTGGTCGCATACTACGCAGCCTTTCTTTCAGAAACCCTGCGTCTTGGGCAGAACAGCTCCCCTGGGCAGAATACGCTCACAACTCGCTTCCTTCGTCTGCTACCGGGTTATCTCCGTTTCAGAGTAGTCTGGGTTACCAGCCTCCTCTGTTCTCATCCCAGCTTGCCGAGTCCAGTGTTCCCTCCGCTCAAGCGTTTGTCCAACGTTGTGAGCGCACCTGGAGGAGGGTGAGGTCTGCACTTTGTCGTTACAGGGCACAGACTGTGAGAGCCGCCAATAAACGTAGGATTAAGAGTCCAAGGTATTGTTGCGGCCAGAGAGTGTGGCTTTCCACTCGCAACCTTCCCCTTACGACAGCTTCTCGTAAGTTGACTCCGCGGTTCATTGGTCCGTTCAATTGTCTCCCAGGTCGTCAATCCTGTCGCTGTGCGACTGCTTCTTCCGCGACATCTTCGTCGCGTCCATCCTGTCTTCCATGTCTCCTGTGTCAAGCCCTTTCTTCGCACCCCGTTCGTCTTCCCTCCCCCTCCCGTCCTTGTCGAGAGCGCACCTATTTACAAGGTACGTAGGATCATGGACATGCGTTCTCGGGGACGGGGTCACCAATACTTAGTGGATTGGGAGGGTTACGGTCCTGAGGAGAGGAGTTGGGTTCCGTCTCGGGACGTGCTGGACCGTTCACTTATTGATGATTTCCTCCGTTGCCGCCAGGATTCCTCTCGAGTGCGCCAGGAGGCGCTCGGTGAGTGGGGGGTACTGTCATGTTTTGTCTTATATTGTCTTGTCATTTTGCTTTTCCTCTGTTCGTTTTCCCCTGCTGGTCTTTTTAGGTTCGTTCCCCTTTTTCTCTCTCCCTTCCTCTCTCTCTTCTCTCTATCGTTCCGTTCCTGCTCCCAGCTGTTCCTATTCCCCTAATCAATCATTTAGTCTTCCCACACCTGTTCCCTATCTTTTTCCCTGATTAGAGTCCCTATTTCTCCCCTTGTTTTCCGTTTCTGCCCTGTCGGATCCTTGTCTATTGTTCACCGTGCTGTGTCTGTGTATCGCCCTGTCGTGTCGTGTTTCCCTCAGATGCTGCGTGGTGAGCAGGTGTCTGAGTCTGCTACGTTCAAGTGCCTTCCCGAGGCAACCTGCAGTTCATGATCGAGTCTCCAGTCTGTTCTCGTCACTACGAGTGGAATTGTGCTTTATGATTGTATATTTACTTTACTGGATTAAAGACTCTGTTTTCGCCAAGTCGCTTTTGGGTCCTCATTCACCTGCATAACAGAAGGATCCGACCAAAGAATGGACCCAGCGACTACAGACGCTCGTAACACTGCCGTCGAGATCCAAGGAGCCATGCTCGGCAGACACGAGCAGGAATTGTCTGCTGCTCGCCATGCCGTGGAGAACCTGGCCGCTCAGGTTTCCGACCTCTCTGGACAGTTCCAGAGTCTTCGTCTCGTGCCACCTGTTACTTCCTGGCCTGCCGAGCCTCCGGAACCTAGGGTTAATAACCCACCTTGCTACTCCGGGCAGCCCACGGAGTGCCGCTCCTTTCTCACCCAGTGTGATATTGTGTTCTCTCTCCAACCCAACACATACTCTAGAGAGAGAGCTCGGGTTGCTTACGTCATTTCACTCCTTACTGGCCGGGCTCGAGAGTGGGGCACAGCTATCTGGGAGGCAAGGGCTGATTGCTCTAACAATTACCAGAACTTTAAAGAGGAGATGATTCGGGTTTTTGACCGTTCAGTTTTTGGTAGGGAGGCTTCTAGGGCCCTGGCTTCCCTATGCCAAGGTGATCGATCCATAACGGATTACTCTATTGAGTTTCGCACTCTTGCTGCCTCTAGTGAGTGGAACGAGCCGGCGCTGCTCGCTCGTTTTCTGGAGGGACTCCACGCAGTGGTTAAAGATGAGATTCTCTCCCGGGAGGTTCCTTCAAGTGTGGACTCTTTGATTGCTTTCGCCATCCGCATAGAACGACGGGTAGATCTTCGTCACCAGGCTCGTGGTAGAGAGCTCGCGTCAACGGTGTTTCCCTGCTCCGCATCGCAACCATCTCCCTCCTCTGGCTCAGAGACTGAGCCCATGCAGCTGGGAGGTATTCGCATCTCGACTAAGGAGAGGGAACGGAGGATCACCAACCGCCTGTGCCTCTATTGCGGACTTGCTGGACATTTTGTTAATTCATGTCCAGTAAAGCCAGAGCTCATCAGTAAGCGGAGGGCTACTGGTGAGCGCTACTACTCAGGTCTCTCCATCTAGATCCTGTACTACTTTGTCGGTCCATCTACGCTGGACCGGTTCGGGTGCTACATGCAGTGCCTTGATAGACTCTGGGGCTGAGGGTTGTTTCATGGACGAAGCATGGGCTCGGAAACATGACATTCCTTTCAGAGAGTTAGACAAGCCTACGCCCATGTTCGCCTTAGATGGTAGTCACCTTCCCAGTATCAGATTTGAGACACTACCTTTAACCCTCACAGTATCTGGTAACCACAGTGAGACTATTTCTTTTTTGATTTTTCGTTCACCTTTTACACCTGTTGTTTTGGGTCATCCCTGGCTAGTATGTCATAATCCTTCTATTAATTGGTCTAGTAATTCTATCCTATCCTGGAACATTTCTTGTCATGTGAAGTGTTTAATGTCTGCCATCCCTCCCGTTTCTTCTGTCCCCACTTCTCAGGAGGAACCTGGCGATTTGACAGGAGTGCCGGAGGAATATCATGATCTGCGCACGGTCTTCAGTCGGTCCCGAGCCAACTCCCTTCCTCCTCACCGGTCGTATGATTGTAGTATTGATCTCCTTCCGGGGACCACTCCTCCTCGGGGTAGACTATACTCTCTGTCGGCTCCCGAACGTAAGGCTCTCGAGGATTATTTGTCTGTGTCTCTTGACGCCGGTACCATAGTGCCTTCTTCCTCTCCGGCCGGGGCGGGGGTTTTTTTTGTTAAGAAGAAGGACGGTACTCTGCGCCCCTGCGTGGATTATCGAGGGCTGAATGACATAACGGTTAAGAATCGTTATCCGCTTCCTCTTATGTCATCAGCCTTCGAGATTCTGCAGGGAGCCAGGTGCTTTACTAAGTTGGACCTTCGTAACGCTTACCATCTCGTGCGCATCAGAGAGGGGGACGAGTGGAAAACGGCGTTTAACACTCCGTTAGGGCATTTTGAGTACCGGGTTCTGCCGTTTGGTCTCGCCAATGCGCCAGCTGTTTTTCAGGCATTAGTTAATGATGTTCTGAGAGACATGCTGAACATCTTTGTTTTTGTCTATCTTGACGATATCCTGATTTTTTCACCGTCACTCGAGATTCATGTTCAGCACGTTCGACGTGTTCTACAGCGCCTTTTAGAGAATTGTCTCTACGTAAAGGCTGAGAAGTGCTCTTTTCATGTCTCCTCCGTTACTTTTCTCGGTTCCGTTATTTCCGCTGAAGGCATTCAGATGGATTCCGCTAAGGTCCAAGCTGTCAGTGATTGGCCCGTTCCAAGGTCACGTGTCGAGTTGCAGCGCTTTCTAGGTTTCGCTAATTTCTATCGGTGTTTCATTCGTAATTTCGGTCAAGTTGCTGCCCCTCTCACAGCTCTTACTTCTGTCAAGACGTGTTTTAAGTGGTCCGGTTCCGCCCAGGGAGCTTTTGATCTTCTAAAAGAACGTTTTACGTCCGCTCCTATCCTCGTTACTCCTGACGTCACTAGACAATTCATTGTCGAGGTTGACGCTTCAGAGGTAGGCGTGGGAGCCATTCTATCCCAGCGCTTCCAGTCTGACGATAAGGTTCATCCTTGCGCTTATTTTTCTCATCGCCTGTCGCCATCTGAACGCAACTATGATGTGGGCGAACTGCTCGCCATCCGCTTAGCCCTAGGCGAATGGCGACAGTGGTTGGAGGGGGCGACCGTTCCTTTTGTCGTTTGGACAGACCATAAGAACCTTGAGTACATCCGTTCTGCCAAACGACTTAATGCTCGTCAAGCTCGTTGGGCGTTGTTTTTCGCTCGTTTCGAGTTTGTGATTTCTTACCGTCCGGGTAGCAAGAACACCAAGCCTGATGCCTTATCCCGTATTTTTAGTTCTTCTGTGGCTTCTACTGATCCCGAGGGGATTCTTCCTTATGGGCGTGTTGTCGGGTTGACAGTCTGGGGAATTGAAAGACAGGTTAAGCAAGCACTCACGCACACTGCGTCGCCGCGCGCTTGTCCTAGTAACCTTCTTTTCGTTCCTGTTTCCACTTGTTTGGCTGTTCTTCAGTGGGCTCACTCTGCCAAGTTAGCTGGTCATCCCGGTGTTCGAGGCACTCTTGCGTCTATTCGCCAGCGCTTTTGGTGGCCGACTCAGGAGCGTGACACGCGCCGTTTCGTGGCTGCTTGTTCGGACTGCGCGCAGACTAAGTCAGGTAACTCTCCTCCTGCCGGTCGTCTCAGACCGCTCCCCATTCCTTCTCGACCATGGTCTCACATCGCCCTAGACTTCATTACCGGTCTGCCTTTGTCTGCGGGGAAGACTGTGATTCTTACGGTTGTCGATAGGTTCTCTAAGGCGGCACATTTCATTCCCCTCGCTAAACTTCCTTCCGCTAAGGAGACGGCACAAATCATCATCGAGAATGTGTTCAGAATTCATGGCCTCCCGTTAGACGCCGTTTCGGACAGAGGCCCGCAATTCACGTCACAGTTTTGGAGGGAGTTCTGTCGTTTGATTGGTGCGTCCGTCAGTCTCTCTTCCGGGTTTCATCCCCAGTCTAACGGTCAAGCAGAGAGGGCCAATCAGACGATTGGTCGCATACTACGCAGCCTTTCTTTCAGAAACCCTGCGTCTTGGGCAGAACAGCTTCCCTGGGCAGAATACGCTCACAACTCGCTTCCTTCGTCTGCTACCGGGTTATCTCCGTTTCAGAGTAGTCTGGGTTACCAGCCTCCTCTGTTCTCATCCCAGCTTGCCGAGTCCAGCGTTCCCTCCGCTCAAGCGTTTGTCCAACGTTGTGAGCGCACCTGGAGGAGGGTGAGGTCTGCACTTTGCCGTTACAGGGCACAGACTGTGAGAGCCGCCAATAAACGTAGGATTAAGAGTCCAAGGTATTGTTGCGGCCAGAGAGTGTGGCTTTCCACTCGCAACCTTCCCCTTACGACAGCTTCTCGTAAGTTGACTCCGCGGTTCATTGGTCCGTTCAATTGTCTCCCAGGTCGTCAATCCTGTCGCTGTGCGACTGCTTCTTCCGCGACATCTTCGTCGCGTCCATCCTGTCTTCCATGTCTCCTGTGTCAAGCCCTTTCTTCGCACCCCCGTTCGTCTTCCCTCCCCCCCCCTCCCGTCCTTGTCGAGAGCGCACCTATTTACAAGGTACGTAGGATCATGGACATGCGTTCTCGGGGACGGGGTCACCAATACTTAGTGGATTGGGAGGGTTACGGTCCTGAGGAGAGGAGTTGGGTTCCGTCTCGGGACGTGCTGGACCGTTCACTTATTGATGATTTCCTCCGTTGCCGCCAGGATTCCTCCTCGAGTGCGCCAGGAGGCGCTCGGTGAGTGGGGGGGTACTGTCATGTTTTGTCTTATATTGTCTTGTCATTTTGCTTTTCCCTCTGTTCGTTTTCCCCCTGCTGGTCTTTTTAGGTTCGTTCCCCTTTTTCTCTCTCCCTTCCTCTCTCTCTTCTCTCTATCGTTCCGTTCCTGCTCCCAGCTGTTCCTATTCCCCTAATCAATCATTTAGTCTTCCCACACCTGTTCCCTATCTTTTTCCCTGATTAGAGTCCCTATTTCTCCCCTTGTTTTCCGTTTCTGCCCTGTCGGATCCTTGTCTATTGTTCACCGTGCTGTGTCTGTGTATCGCCCTGTCGTGTCGTGTTTCCCTCAGATGCTGCGTGGTGAGCAGGTGTCTGAGTCTGCTACGTTCAAGTGCCTTCCCGAGGCAACCTGCAGTTCATGATCGAGTCTCCAGTCTGTTCTCGTCATTACGAGTGGAATTGTGCTTTATGATTGTATATTTACTTTACTGGATTAAAGACTCTGTTTTCGCCAAGTCGCTTTTGGGTCCTCATTCACCTGCATAACAAGTCG
Organism: Oncorhynchus gorbuscha; assembly: GCF_021184085.1. Lineage (NCBI taxonomy): Eukaryota > Metazoa > Chordata > Actinopteri > Salmoniformes > Salmonidae > Oncorhynchus > Oncorhynchus gorbuscha. The sequence goes on from NC_060185.1 coordinate 27,512,382, forward strand.
TTTACAACATTAACAATGTCTACACTGTATTTCTGATCAAATTTATGTTATTTTAATGGCCTTCTAGGCAGAGTTCCAGTGTCTGTGTTCTTTTGACCATCTTCATCTTTTTTTTTATTGGCCAGTCTGAGATATGGCTTTTTCTTTGCAACTCTGCCTAGGCCAGCATCCCGGAGTCGCCTCTTCATTGTTAACGTTGAGACTGGTGATTTGTGGGTACTATTTAATAAAGATGCCAGTTGAGGACTTGTGAGGCATCTGTTTCTCAAACTAGACACTCTAATGTACTTGTCCTCTTGCTCAGTTGTGCACCGGGGCCTCCCAATCCTCTTTCTATTCTGGTTAGAGTCAGTTTGCACTGTTCTGTGAAGGGAGTAGTACACAGCGTTGTACGAGATCTTTAGTTTCTTGGTTAATTCTCACATGGAAAAGCCTTCATTTCTCAGAACAAGAATAGACTGACAAGTGTCAGAAGAAAGGTATTTGTTTCTGGCCCTTTTGAGCCTTTAATCGAACCTACAAATGCTGATGCTCCAGATACTCAACTAGTCTAAAGAAGGCCCGTTTTATTGCTTCTTTAATCAGAACAACATAATTGCAAACAGGTGTTCTAATGATCAATTGGCCTTTTAAAATTATAAACTTGGATTAGCTAACGTGGAATCAGAACACAGCAGTGATGGTTGCTGATAATGGGCCTCAGTATTCTTATGTAGATATTCCATTTTAAAAAATCTGCTGTTTCCAGCTACAATATTCATTTACAACATTAACAATGTCTACACTGTATTTCTAAAAGATGAGCTTTTCTTTAAAAAACAAGGACATTTCTAAGTGACTCCAAACTTTTGAACAGTAGTGCAGTTATTACAGATTGAGTCAGGGAGAGGTTCAAAACGTCAATGAAGACAGCCGACAGCTGAATACACATCCTGGAAAACCCTGTGAATTTGAACCTGTTTAAAGGTCCTTTTCACATCGGCTACAGATAGCGAGATCACACAGTCGTCCGGAACTCCTGATGTTCTCATGCATGGTTCAGTGTTGCTTGCCTCAAAGCGACTATAGAAGGCATTAAGTTCGTCTGGTACCAGTTATCCAGTAATCCAGACACTACAGAGGGTTCCACTGACCCTTTGGGAGCCCATTGATAAGGACATGACAACCTGGAGGATGACATCATCGAGCCCATTGACATCTTGCCATGAGTCTCAAACCTGGTCGTTGTGCCCAAGAAAAATGCTGATCTTCGGATCTGCATGAACCGCAGGGCCGTAAACAAAGCGATTATTACCGTTAAGTACCTTCTATAACCCATTTTTATGGATCCACGGTATTCAGCAAACTGAATACATCTTTAATCAACTGAATATCTGAATATAATAACTGAATATCGTGGCACATGAGAGATGAGATCTCACTGTGTTCATAACACACAGGGGACTGTTTTTCATAAAAACATTTGCCATTCGTACTCAGCTCCGCACCCAACTGTTTCCAGAAAATTATGACTCTTCTCCTGGCAGGCATCCCTAGAGTGTATATATATCAGGATGATATTTTGGTGCATGGTGCATCACAGAGCATGATTCTCGCTTGCAGCAGGTGTTTCGTCAGCTCTTCGAGAATGGGGCCAGACTCAACACTGAAAATTGTGCGTTCGGGGTGTCAAAGTGGAGTTCCTTGGATCTTGTCCCATGTGGATGCCATTCTCACCTTGCCTGAGCCTCAGTCTGCAGCACAGCTGGCGTCATTCCTCAGCATGGCAAAATTCTACTTACGGTTTCTTCCAAACTACTCTGAGACAACCACTCCTCTTCGAAGGCTTCTGAAAAATGACGCACCATGGACATGGACTCAGGACTGTCGGGATGCTGTGCAGGAGCTCAAGGTCCAGCTCACATCGACCCCAACAGTGGCCCACTTCAACATATCAGCACAAACGATTGTCACCTGTGATGCCTCGGCACTCGCCCTTGGAGCTGTTTGTCTAAACTGTTTGGCTCAAATGCATGGAGCAGCGAGTGGCTTTTGCTTCACGGTCTTGTCTCCGACTGAACAAAAGTACTCTGTGGGAGAGCGGGAGGACCTGGTTTGCATGTGGGCGTGCGAGCGCTGGCACTTGTACTTGTACAGCAGACCATTCAAACTGCACAGACCATCAAGCCCTCACAGCACTGCTGGCCACAAAAGGCTCCGGACACAAGCCTCTATGGCTTTTCAGATGGGCAGACCATCTGTATAATTTTGATCTTGAGTTCACCCCGGGACACCTCAACGTTGTTGCTGACCTGCTGTCCTGAAGGATATCACCTGCGTCAATGGTGTGCATGGAAACAGAGGGTGACGCAACAGAGGGGGACGACGACAACTGGGTCCACATGCTTCATGGCCCACTGGAAGCTATAGTCACAATGTAGGAACTCAGACAGGCATCACAGGGTGACAAGCTGCTCACAAGGCTTCACACCTGCAACAGGGAAGGATGACCTGCTATGGTGGACAGAGACCTACTGCCATTCTACAGGGAGGGAGATGAGCTCTCATGCTGGAAGAAAGTGTGCATCGCCAGAGGACATCACACACTGATTCCAGAGGTCCTGAAATTGTGAGCACTTCCCATGACATATGAGGGGCACCTGGGCATATTTAAGGTTAAGCAATGATGCAGGTACACAGTCTGGTGGGAAAATATTGACAGAGACATTGAGTCCCTTGTGAAGGACTGCACAGTTCTGCCAGTGGGGGTTGCCCAGCACCATTACGACAGACAATGGCCCCAGGTTTGTCTCGAATGATCTGTCTGTGTACCTTGAAAAGCAATCCATCAAGCACATCTGGACTGTTGTGTGCCGCCCTCAAGCAAACGGAGGGGTGGAACGCTTGAACAAGACCCGGAAGGAAGGAATACAGGCCTACGTGGCTTTGAGACGACCTTTTGATGTGACTCTGTGCCTTCCACTACTCCACATCAGGGCTACCAATCACTCAACAACTGGGGTGTCTCTTGCCTCCCTGATAATTGGCAGGGACCTGAAACTCCTTTTGGACTGCCTCTGCCCAAAACAAAAGAACAAGCATGCTGCAGCAAGGCAAGACTATTTTGGAGCGGCACAGCAATGGGTGAAACAATGTTATGACATCTCACAGAGTGAAACAAACAAGCCTGAAGGCCCAGGACCGGGTGCGGATCCGGACTGACAACTGTCGGAACAAGCTCTCCTCATTTTGGTCCTAGCCCCTGAGAGTGGAATGACAGCTAGAGCCTGCAACATGCCAATATTATGATGGATCCCGCTTCAAATCACCTTAGAAAGGTCCATTCGCCTGTGGGGGATCCTTTCCTGACCCGTCTGTTCACAATTCACAATGGGCAGGAGCAAGGCCAAGGGGCTCATGCACCTCCATTCTACACCAGGCTCAGTTCAGGTCCCTTCAACCAGTCAGGCCTCAAATTCCTTCAGTTCCCCTGCCACCAGCCACACCTTTGAACACTGGGAGACCCCAACGAGTCATAGCTCATCCCTCGTGGCTTAAAGACTATGTGAACTAGAGAGGGGAAGGGGGATGTTGTGTTCAGTCATATAGTGTTGTAGCTCAGTTGAGTATTGAATACTGTTGCTTTAAGAATGTTTCAGGCACGTTGTATATAAACAGAGGTGTGAGGATGAGTGAGTTTTGTATGAGTTGTTAACATGTTGATCTGAAGTAAAAACGTTTAATTGATGGGAATATGGACAAAATGGACCAGAGTTGAACACCACATCCTGTCCTCCATCCTGGGTCTCCCAATTGCAAATGGTATTAGCTATTTTGTGCAGAGAAATCAATGTAAAATACGAGAGCAGAATTAGTTCAAGCAAACCTTTGGTGGCCGAGATAAGATACGCAGGGAAATGGTATTACCCAAGATGCATATTACTGACTTTGCATCTAATGAGTCCAGTAAAATACATTCTTGGAAATGTAAATAGTCTGGTAAAACAACAACATTTTCACTTGGCTCTGAAGCGAGAAGACATTCTGTATAACACTCTAGGAAGATCTCAAGACCCCTACAAAGATACACAGACAGAGCAGGCTGTGAGAGCTAGAGAACTCCAGTGGGATTATGTGGGACATTGCAAAGGGCCAGGCAGGGAGGGTATAGCGATAGGGTAGGGGATAGATTCAACATTATAGGCTGGTTTACAAAGGAAGTGGCTGTCATGGTGAATGATTTAACTGACCTAAATCTGTGGATTAGTAAATTATCAATCACACACCATTGCCATCAAAGCTTCAAGTCACGCTCAACCACCCAAGATAGCTTGCTAAAAGAATTGGCAACATCTGTCCGTCAGAGGCAGTGATCTACTGTATGTAGCCCTTCAGATGGCCCCACCTCCTAAGGGTTTATAGATTTAGACTGTGCTGTCATCAAATATCTCTGATGTTATATATAGAGTATGAGCTGTGCAGGAGCTGTGTATAGTAAGCTTTTGCTTAGATAGATGCACTATTGTAAAGTGACTGTTCCACTGGATGTCATAAGGTGAATGCACCAATCTGTAAGTCGCTCTGGATAAGAGTGTCTGCTAAATTACTTAAATGTTTGCAGCAGTGGTGATACAGTACATTTATCTAAGCATATTATAAATAGGGTGTGGCATCTAATGGACTGTCAGGGTTTTGCTGAGAAAGACTATGGATAATGTGGCAGAATTGGGTTATTAAAGTTCACTCAAGCAGAGTGGAGTGCAGACTTGTTGACGGAGGACGTCTGGACTCTGGGTATTAGCATGCAGTGGGGCAGTGCTGCAGACCAGACACCTGCCTGGAGTCCAGAATAACACAGTGCTTTTGGATAGACACTGACTGGCTCAAAAATATTCTAGTTACAACTGTGATTTTGAGTGCTGTGACTTTCATGCTGGAGAGCCATGACCTATATATATATATATTTGTTTCTGACAAGATGTAATTTAAACATAATTTACCAGCTGCTATGTGTTTGGTTTGATGTATCATAATACCCTTCATTAGTAATTAGTGCATAAACTTTGCACTATCCTTTACCAGTATGTAGCAATTAGGAAAATGACACACCAAGTGGTGTGAATACTGTGTATGGATCAGAGTCTCTTTAAATAATATACAATTATTTTGACATCTATGAAAACTAGTCTCCAGTTCAGCTGTTGACATACAAAACAACATGTTTTGAAAGAAGAGAGGAAAGGGCAGGGTGAAACATGATAGTGTGAGAAGCCTCAGAGTTGTCACTGACCCAGCTTTGATTTAACATGCCCTTTCTCCTGTGTCTCAGAAGGTCTTATGTCACAAAGCTAAGAGCTCTTCTCCTTTTCTCCTTCCTCTTTCTCTCTTCTTCATCTTCCCTTTGAAACGTTGTCCTTCAGTCTGCCTGCCTGTCAGACCCATCTGGCACAGCCACACCACACTGCTCCTGGGGTATTACACTCCTGCACTACACAGACCATGTCAGATCCATCTGGCACAGCCACACCACACTGCTCCTGGGGTATTACACTCCTGCACTACACAGACCATGTCAGATCCATCTGGCTCAGCCACACCACACTGCTCCTGCACTACACAGGGTCCATCTTACACTGCTCCTGCACTACACAGACCATGTCAGATCCATCTGGCTCAGCCACACCACACTGCTCCTGGGGTATTACCCTCCTGCACTACACAGACCATGTCAGATCCATCTGGCACAGCCACACCACACTGCTCCTGGGGTATTACACTCCTGCACTACACAGACCATGTCAGATCCATCTGGCTCAGCCACACCACACTGCTCCTGGGGTATTACACTCCTGCACTACACAGACCATGTCAGATCCATCTGGCTCAGCCACACCACACTGCTCCTGGGGTATTACACTCCTGCACTACACAGACCATGTCAGATCCATCTGGCTCAGCCACACCACACTGCTCCTGGGGTAGTACACTCCTGCACTACACAGACCATGTCAGATCCATCTGGCTCAGCCACACCACACTGCTCCTGGGGTATTACACTCCTGCACTACACAGACCATGTCAGATACTGATGCTATCCTATCACCACCAAATCCCACCTTTTTAACACAATAACAAAAATACATAAATAGCCCCTCTTATTATTATCATAATTGCCTGAGTGACCAATTGCCTTTCCTTTTCAAAGTTTAGTTTTCACTTTCTCTGGTATCAAGATGCATTATCTTGGCTTGGAGAAGATACCCTTCTATTAAGTAAATATCTTAATGCCTTACATTTCAGGGAAGAAATAGAGATGAGACATATAACACACGCAGAACAATGATCCAGAATTAAAGGGATGTTGTCAATCACACACACCAAGAACAATGATCCAGAATTAAAGGGATGTTGTCAATCACACACACCAAGAACAATGATCCAGAATTAAAGGGATGTTGTCAATCACACACACCAAGAACAATGATCCAGAATTAAAGGGATGTTGTCAATCACACACACACAGAACAATGATCCAGAATTAAAGGGATGTTGTCAATCACACACACCAAGAACAATGATCCAGAATTAAAGGGATGTTGTCAATCACACACACCAAGAACAATGATCCAGAATTAAAGGGATGTTGTCAATCACACACACACAGAACAATGATCCAGAATTAAAGGGATGTTGTCAATCACACACACACAGAACAATGATCCAGAATTAAAGGGATGTTGTCAATCACACACACCAAGAACAATGATCCAGAATTAAAGGGATGTTGTCAATCACACACACACACAGAACAATGATCCAGAATTAAAGGGATGTTGTCAATCACACACACGCAGAACAATGATCCAGAATTAAAGGGATGTTGTCAATCACACACACGCAGAACAATGATCCAGAATTAAAGGGATGTTGTCAATCACACACACGCAGAACAATGATCCAGAATTAAAGGGATGTTGTCAATCACACACACACAGAACAATGATCCAGAATTAAAGGGATGTTGTCAATCACACACACGCAGAACAATGATCCAGAATTAAAGGGATGTTGTCAATCACACACACGCAGAACAATGATCCAGAATTAAAGGGATGTTGTCAATCACACACACACAGAACAATGATCCAGAATTAAAGGGATGTTGTCAATCACACAAACACAGAACAATGATCCAGAATTAAAGGGATGTTGTCAATCACACACACACAGAACAATGATCCAGAATTAAAGGGGTGTTGTCAATCACACACACGCAGAACAATGATCCAGAATTAAAGGGGTGTTGTCAATCACACACACACATGCAGAACAATGATCCAGAATTAAAGGGGTGTTGTCAATCATACACACGCAGAACAATGATCCAGAATTAAAGGGATGTTGTCAATCACACACACACAGAACAATGATCCAGAATTAAAGGGGTGTTGTCAATCACACACACGCAGAACAATGATCCAGAATTAAAGGGATGTTGTCAATCACACACACACAGAACAATGATCCAGAATTAAAGGGATGTTGTCAATCACACACACGCAGAACAATGATCCAGAATTAAAGGGGTGTTGTCAATCACACACACACATGCAGAACAATGATCCAGAATTAAAGGGCTGTTGTCAATCACACACACACATGCAGAACAATGATCCAGAATTAAAGGGGTGTTGTCAATCACACACACGCAGAACAATGATCCAGAATTAAAGGGCTGTCGTCAATTTTAGGGCGGCAGGTAGCCTACTGGTTAGAACGTTGGGCCAGTAACTGAAAGGTTGCTGGATCAAATCTCCGAGCTGACAAGGTAAACATATGTCGTTCTTCCCCTGAACAAGGCAGTTAACCCACTGTTCCCTGGTAGGCCGTCATTGTAAATAAGAATGTGTTCTTAACTGACTTGCCTAGTTAAATAAAGGTTAAATAAATCAAATAAAATCAATAATGCTAACAGACCTACACCGTATAGGTTTATGTACAGATTTTAAACATGCAAGCCAAAGTCATACCAAACACGAGGGAACAAAAATTCCCTTATAAACTCTCATATCTGCACAACATGATAGAAATAATATAACCAGCAAATTCAGCAGACACGTTGACATTTATTTACAGCTGTCATTGATGTGGAGAAACAGTTTTTGTGGAGATTGTTGAACTTGGAATGGAAGTGCATCCGTGTGAAAAACATCTACATTCTGTACAGTGATATTTAACGGATATACAGAGGCACTAAGGAGACTCAAGTCCATGATATATGGCATGAATGAGTGTGATATAATGAGGTATATACATACCAGTGGAGGCTGATGGAGACAGGCCAATCCCATAGCCTGAGATGAGTTACAGAGAAGATATGAGGGAAAAGGATATGACATTTATAGCTCTATCATGGAAATGGATTTTGCTAGTCATAACCCCCAAGACTGTCAACATCCCTTTAATTCTGGACGATTGTTTGCGTATGTATTATTGATGAGATCTCTTCAATTCTGGATCATTGTTCTTGGTGTGTGTTATTGATGACATCCCTTTAATTCTGGATCATTGTTATTGGTGTGTGTTATTGATGACATCCCTTTAATTCTGGATCATTGTTCTTGGTGTGTGTTATTGATGACATCCCTTTAATTCTGGATCATTGTTCTTGGTGTGTGTTATTGATGACATCCCTTTAATTCTGGATCATTGTTTTTGGTGTGTGTTATTGATGACATCCCTTTAATTCTGGATCATTGTTCTTGGTGTGTGTTATTGATGACATCCCTTTAATTCTGGATCATTGTTCTGCATGTGTTCTTTTTTATTTATTTAACTAGGCAAGTCAGTTAAGAACAAATTATTATTTTATAATGACGGCCTACCCCAGCCAAATCCTAACCCGCCGCCCTATGGGACTCCCAATCACGGCCTGTTGTGATAAGGCCCAGGATTGAACCAGGGTCTGTAGTGACGCCTCTAGCACTGAGATGCAGTGCCTTAGACCGCTGTGCCACTCAGGAGCATTAGGGTGGTCCTGTGTGGCTCAGTTGGTAAAACATGGCGCCTGCGAGAAAATGTGTCTTGTAAAAATGTATGAACCTAGTTTTAATGAGGGGCAGTGACTTTGAACTGTGATATCATCCGAAAACAATCAATGGTAACATAAGTCTGGGGCCTGGGAAGGGATATGTCTATGTTGATCTGAGTACACATACACACAGGGCCAGTGGTGCCAAGGAAACGGCCTCAGAAAAAAACTGAAATCTAATCTGTCCCCCTAATGCACTTCAAGCCACAGTATTAAAAGCATTAGATGCAATTCAAACTCCATTACCCCACAACTTGTCCTTCCTCCAACTTCTTCACATGGGGAGATAATAAGCATTCAAAAGCATTGAAATGTTACTAGAACATTTAAAGCAGGCGAATGGGCTTGTTTTTAAGATGTTTATTACTATGTATTATTTTTTTCATTCTGAAATAAAAATGTCTCCTCCCAGCATTTCGTTTTCTTTAACCTTCAAAATGTCATAAGATTGAATCAAGCAAGTACTGCCATGTTCAGGCAAGGGAAGCGTTGTGTAAAATATAAACCTGTGCTGTATTGTATGTTTGGTTTACACAAAGAAAATGTCACATCCAGTGTTAAACCCAGTTGAAAACATTGCAGACCAGTTTGCTCACCATACCACCCAGATGTCGAGCCATATGTGCGCTATCACCAGAGCATGGATAAAACCTCAGGATTTTACAGCATTACACGTGTTTTATCACAGCTTTGCTGTGTTTTCTCTTGCAATGGGAGATTACCGTTCACATAAGACACCAACCATCTGTCTGCCGGCCAATAGAATGGGGGATGTTTCTCTGTCTCTATGGAAAACACAAACACAGTCTGCTCTGTGGGGGAAACATATACATGCGTCGAAGGACATATAGTCTTGATCGCTATTCTAGGAATTCACATCACCAAGACTAGCTGGCTTTGTGTTTCTCATTGACTATTAAAATAACATGTTCACCTCATATAGCCCATTCGGAAAGTATTCAGACACCTTGACCTTTTCCACATTTTGTTACGTTACAGCCTTATTATAAAATGTATTCAATTATTTTTATCCTCATCGAACGACACACAATACCCCCTAATGACAAAGCGGAAACAGGTTTTTAGAAATTGTAGCAACTGTATTAAATATAAAAAACAGAAATACATTATTTGCATAAGTATTCAGACCCTTCGCTATGATATACTCTTGTTTCTACAAATTGATTGGAGTCCACCTCTGGTAAATTCAATTGATTGGACATGATTTGAAGAAAAAAAACACCTGCCTATATAGGGTCCCACAGTTGATAGTGCATGTCCGAGCAAAAACCAAACCATGAGGTTGAAGAAATTTTCCGTAGACCCCCGAGACAGGATTGTTTTTCAAGGCACAGGTCTAGGGAAGGGTACCGAAAAATGTCTGCAGCATTGAAGGTCCCCAAGAACACAGTGGCCTATCATTTTTAAATGGAAGACATTTGGAACCACCAAGACTTTTCCTAGAGCTGGCCGATCAGCCAAATTAAGCAATCAGGGGAGAAGGGCCTTGGTCAAGGAGGTGACCAAGAACCTTATGGTCACTCTGACAGAGCTCCAGAGTTCCTCTGCGGAGATGGGATAACCTTCCAGAAGGACGACCATCACTGCAGCACCCCACCAATCAGTCATTTATGGTAGAGCAGCCAGACGGAAGCCACTCCTTAGTTAAAGGCACATGACAGCCCACTTGGAGTTTGCCAAAAGGCACCTAAAGGACTCTCAGACCATGAGAAACAAGATATTCTGGTCTGATGAAACCGAGAATAAACTCTTTGGCCTGAATGCCAAGTGTCACGTCTGGAGGAAACCAGGCAAAACTCATCCTCTGGCCAATACCATTCCTACGGTGAAGCATGGTGGTGGTAGCATCATGCTGTGGGTATGTTTTTCAGCAGCAGGGACTGTGAAACTATTCAGGATCAAGAGAAAGAAGAACGGAATAAGGTACAGAAGCTCCTTGATGAAAATCTGCTTTAGAGAATTCCTCAGACTGGGATGAAGGTTCACCTTCCAACAGGACAACGACCCTAAGCACACAGCCAAGACAGCACAGGAGTGGCTTCGGGACAAGTCTCTGAATGTCCTTGAGTGGCCCAGCCAGAGCCCGGACATGAACTCGATCAAACACCTCGAGAGAGACCAGAAAATAGGTGTGCAGTGACGCTCCCCATCCAACCTGACAGAACAGAGAAGAATGGGAGAAACTTCCCAAATACATGTGTGCCAAGCTTGTAGTGTCATACCCAAGAAGACTCAAGGCTGTAATCGCTGCCAAAGGTGCTTCAACAAAGTACTGAGTAAAGGGTCTGAATAATTATATAAATATGATATATCAGTTGTTGTTGTTTTTTATACATTTGCAAAATAATCTAAAACCCTGTTTTGGCTCTGTCTTTATGGGGTATTGTGTGTAGATTGATGATGGGATTTAAAAAATATGTCTGTTTTAGAATAAGGCTGTAATGTAACAAAATGTGAAAAAAGTAAAGGTGTCTGAATACTTTCCAAATGCACTGTATGTCAGATGTAGGGTAAACATGTTTTATTTATTTATTTATTTTTCACCTTTATTTAACCAGGTAGCGACTGCGACCTGGCCAAGATAAAGCAAAGCAGTGCGACCCAAACAACAGAGAGTTAAACATGGGATAAACAAACGTACAGCCAATAACACAATAGAAATGTCTATATACAGTGTTTGCAAATGTAGTAAGATTAGGGAGATCAGGCAATAAATAGGCCATAGTAGCAAAATAATTACAATTTAGCAATTAAACACTAGCGAGATAGATGTGCAGAAGATGAATGTCCAAGTAGAGATACTGGGGTGCAAAGGAGCAAAAAATAAATAACAATATGGGGATGAAGAAGTTGGGTGGGCAATTTACAGATGGGCTGTGTACAGCTGCAATGATCGGTAAGCTGCCCTGACAGCTGATGCTTGAAGTTAGTGAGGGAGATATAAGACACCAGCTTCTGTGATTTTTGCAATTCGGTCCATGTCATTTGCAACAGATAACTGAAAGGAAAAGCGGACAAAAGAGGAGTTGGCTTTGGTGATGACCAGTGAAATATACCTGCTGGAGCGCGTGCTACGGGTGGGTGCTGCTATGGTGACCAGTGAGCTGAGATAAGGCGGGGCTTTAACTAGCAAAGACTTATAGATGACCTGGAGCCAGTGGGTTTGGAGACGAATATGAAGCGAAGACCAGCCAACAAGAGCGTAGTGGTGGGTAGTATATGGGGCTTTGGTGACAAAAAGGATGGCACTGTGATAGACGACATCCAATTTGCTGTGTAGTGTTGGAGGCTATTTTGTAAATGACATCACTGAAGTCAAGTATCGGTAGGATACCCTCGTAAAACTGACTGTTTGTCAGCATGAGTGAAGGATGCTTTCTTGCGAAATAGGAAGCCGATTCTAGATTTAATTTTGGATTGGAGATGCTTAATGTGAGTCTGGATGGAGAGTTTACAGTCTAACCAGACACCTAGGTATTTGTAGTCTATATATTCTAAGTCAGAACCGTCCAGAGTAGTGATGCTAGAGGGGCGGGCGGGTAGGGGAACTATCGGTTGAAGAGCATGCATTTAGTTTTACTTGCATTTAAGAGCAGTTGGATGCCACGGAAGGAGTGTTGTGTTAACACAGTTTTCAAAGAAGGGCCAGAAGTATACAGAATGGTGTCATCTGCATAGAGGTGGATCAGAGAATCACCAGCACCGAGAGCAACATCATTGATGTACACAGAGAAGAGAGTCGACCCGAAAATTTAACCCTGTGGCACCCCCATAAAGACTGCCAGAGGTCCGGACAACAGGCCGGACCTGATTGATTGCTTCTGTGGACAGGTGTCTTTTATACAGGTAACAAACTGAGATTAGCAGCACTACCTTTAAGAGCGTGCTCCTAATCTAAGCTCGTTACCTGTATAAAAGACACCTGGGAGTCAGAAATCTTTCTGATTGAGAGGGGTGAAATACTTATTTCCCTCATTAAAATGCAAATCAATTTATAACATTTTTGACATGCGTTATTCTGGATTTTTTGTTGTTAATCTGTCTCTCACTGTTCAAATAAACCGACCATTACAATTATAGATTGATCATTTCTTTGTCAGTGGGCAAACGTACAAAATCAGCAGGGGATCAAATACTTACAGTTACAGTGAGGGGAAAAAGTATGATAATCACCTTACATGCCATTTTATGCAGCACAAAGTGTCACATTATTAGACAGACATGCAAAGATTTTCAACATGCTTGTGAATCCTTGGCTCATGTTTTGCATAGTATTTAGTGATTGAGATTCATATGTTCTGCATGTTGACTTCATCCTTTCACAGATTCAGTGCAAGACTGGATGATTTCATAATAAACTGCAATCAGTTTTTTAGACTTTTTGCCCATTTGCAAGACTGGATGATTTCATAATAAACTGCAATCTTTAGATTTTTGCCCTTTAGAATGTCGCCGTCATTCAATACGCCTTTATCGTTGACCTGTCTCAAATGACAAGAAGGAAAATCCTAAGGACTCAGCAGAGTATTTTTAGACACATGGACCTAACAGTTACAGTACCTTCCTCACCCAGACCCACAAGAGGAACACACCATACTATGTTGTACATGAAAGTTTGACCAACACACTTCATCTCCTTAATGTTAAACTTTCTTTCTGCTGTGTCTGTGAAAGTAAAGTTGCAATCTGCAACTTCTTTCCCAAAGTTGCAAAGTGGATGCCAGTAAGGTAATGTTGTTTAAATATTCATCCATTCTCTTAGATCCACTGTCTGGCTAGCCTCCAAATAAAGCAATGTTTGTTAATAGAAAAAGGCCCTTGAAACGTCCTCCAATAAAATACACTCAGGGGCATGACATTTCATTAATATAGTGTACTTAACGGTCCTCTTGGCATGCATTTTATAACTCATGTACTTGTCTCGTTAGAAGCATTATTATTTATGTTCTATCACAGAGGTATTATCATTAATCTCATAAATCTCCTTGGCAGCAGGACAAACTTGAACAGAATGATAAGAAGTGGTGATCACCAGTAATGTCAGTGTGACTCTTTGTCTTGTATCTTCCTTTTTGATCCTTCGAAATTCTGTATAAGTATAACATATTATTTAACAGGACATACATCGACATAAATTGACACATGCAGACAAATGCTTACACATTCGTCTTTTCCACCTACTTGTTGATCTTGTCACGGAAGACCTTGAGATTGTAACATGTCAACATTAATTGGCATTACTGGCCACGTTACTGGTCAAGACTTCTATTAATTCCATTTCCACATTCACTTTGTAGATTAACTGTAAAGTAATGTGTCAGTTCCAGTCCTTTGTCCCACATTTCAAGCAATGGATTGTATGTTGGTATTTATAAGGATTATACAAATCCTTATAATGTAAGGATTATAAAAATCCTATTTGAAGCACATTGTTTAATGTCATGTAGCAGTGTATTGGGTGGAGCACAGCATATGAATGTCAGCCGCCTGTGGCATATAAATTGCATCAGGGCCGTTCCATATGATCCATGGAAAGAAAGAGAGACAGTAGTATAATGTATACAATCGACCACTATGATATGCATTTGTGAAATAATATAATGTGAATTGTATTCATAAGACTAGGTGACAGTCCAGTCCTTTAAGCGCCACAAAAGTGCCATCTTTGTTTATCAAAAAGGATTGGCAGGGAATAGCCCCATTGTTCTTTTGCTTTTATAGTAAATCCAAATCTAAAACGAGAGCAGGCAGAATGAGGACGCATGTATGACCAGTGTAGCATTTAAGGTGATGACAGATATACAGTGTAGAGTGTTTTATTAGATCTAGATTTGTCTGCGTATGAACAATCGCTCTCATCAATTCTGGTAATACAGTGATGCATCTGCTTCTCCGAGTGTAACAGTGCTGGTACTACCTGGCTGTAAGCAGTACATATCTGGACTTGCTGACTCTTTTGATATGATCTCTACATTTACTGAGCAACTTTACAGATCCAGACTACAAAGTTGGACTTAATAATGAAAGAAGGTTGTGGTCCATAACTGAGTCTCTTTGGACGCTCTGCCTACTTTACTGTGGTGCTAGGTCCAAGATGCCTTGGTACTATAGCTAAACAAACAGATTTGACCATCTGAAAGCCCATTTCCTCAATTAATCTTGAGTGATGGATCACTTTTCTCATTCCTTTCCTCAAACCACTGATGGAAAGGAAAGGATGAGTTCGCTCAGCAATTTAGGTGCTGACACAGGTGCTTCCAAAGCATATCAGCTCTAGAAATGGCCATTCTCCATGTATACAGGATGGGGCAGAGGCAGCTGAGAAGCAAATTAGATGTTTTTGTCCCAGCAGATGAAGGCCCCTTCAGACTCATCGCTTTACCCATTGGCCAGCCAGAGCAGGGATGCCTGGGAAGTCAGTGACAGGGCGAGGTGGGCCAGGGAGAGCTGCGTCATTGTTTTCTGCCAATGTCAATGGTCAACAGGTTTAATGTATAACCCGTTGTACACATAGCTGGATAAATATAGACAGTACACTCTTAGAAAAAGGGTTCCAAAAAGGTTATTCGGCTGTCCATTTTGGGTTCCATGTAGAAGAACCCTTTTGGGTTCCGTGTAGAACCCTCTGTGGGAAAAGGTTCTACATGGAACCCCAAAAGGTTCTACCTGGTACCAAAAAATGTTCTAAAAAGTGTTATTCTATGGAGACAGCCAAATAACCCTTTTAGGTTCTAGATAGCGTGTACATAATAGTTACCATTGGCCATATAGCCATGGTTTTGGAATAAGACATTTTATAATCAGAAATATGTCATGTTTATCTGAGACTTTTATACTATAAAAAATCTGGCTTTGTAGGCTCCCATGGTCTTGGTCCTGAGAGGACATTCTCAGATGAGGACACTCTCAAATGAGGGCCCGTATCTACCATACAAAGCATCCCAGAGTAGGAATGCTGATCTAGCATCTATCTCCCTGTCCTGCCCAAACTCCCCTCTCTGATGTTTTGTTTTCTCTCAACAAATCATTTGGCGATAGCAACATCAAACAAAAACACAAACAAGAAATGATCTGGAAAAGAAGACAGTGAAGAACAAAGGAAGGAACAGGGTGTGCTTAGGTGCACAGTTACATCACTTTGTCTTCTATTGATTGAACCCCAGCCAGATGACCGTTGTGGTAATTGGGCTTGTTCTGAAAACTCAATCCTATCCCTGTTCTCTCTCTGCCATCATTAGAGCAATAACGTTTTTGTTGGAGGGATGAATAGGAGAGAGGAAGCAGCTAATTTTGAATAATAATAATATAGAGAGAACAATGTCTCATTCTGGATTCTCTTTGAGCCATGCACCCACTAATCTCACTTGCTCTTTGTCTTGCTCATCGTGAGTCTGGTGCACACAGTGAGTCTGGTGCACACAGTGAGTCTGGTGCACACAGTGAGTCTGGTGCACACAACTGCAGCAGCAGTTGACTCCTGGATCTCTCACTTTGATTTGCAGTTGAAAAACACTAGAGAATCCTTGTCAATGAAAAAGCCACATGTGTTTGTTGAGACCGATAAGAGCATTGACTTCAGTCGTGAAAGCTTTTCATTAGCATTTAATTATTCGGCGCTGAAGCCTTTGTTTGGTCATCATTGTTCACGCAGAGGCCTTAATCTTCAGAGGAGTTAGCTTCCAGTGTAGCATTACACAGCATCAGCGAGACATTCCTTAGCTCAATTAGCATTATCTGGATGTGCTTTTGAGATTTCTGAATCTCATTTGCACAACTGGTTAGATTTGGTGGGGTGCAGATACACAATGGGTGTTTCTCAAAATACATACTACCATGCTCCGAGCACGCAAATTGGAGCAAGGGAGAGTCCAAATCAAAGTATGCGAAACAGAGCACAGAGGGCACTTCTTGAATGCGTACTCTGCTTGTACATATTTTGAAGCATGCATCGATGCAAGCTTCAACGGAAATTATGCAAAGAAATATGACCTTGGCCTTAAAGAGGAGTTTGACTTGTAACCGTACTTATAGATTAAATCATTCTTAATTGTGTTTTTTTTAATCCTAATTGAAAAATGTATGTGTAGTGCCTAGTGGTTAGAGTGTTGGACTAGTAACTGGAAGGTTGCAAGTTCAAAAACCCGAGCTGACAAGGTACAAATCTGTCGTTCTGCCCCTGAACAGGCAGTTAACCCACTGTTCCTAGACCGTCATTGAAAATAAGAATTTGTTCTTAACTGACTTGCCTAGTTAAATAAAGGTAAAATAAAAATATTACTAGAAATATTGATCACATTATCTGTGTATGATCATATATTTTGATACATTGAATGTTAATATTGTGAAAGTATGTTATACATTTTTAACTCCTGTTTCAGGAAGTGATGTCGCTGAGTACTGCCCATATACAGTGGGAAGAACAAGTATTTGATACACTGCCGATTTTGCAGGTTTTCCTACTTACAAAGCATGTAGAGGTCTGTAATTTTTATCATAGGTACATTTCAACTGTGAGAGACGGAATCTAAAACAAAAATCCAGAAAATCACATTGTATGATTTTTAAGTAATTAATTTGCATTTTATTGCATGACATGAGTATTTGATCTTCTACTCACAGACCTGTTAGTTTTTCTTTAAGAAGCCCTCCTGTTCTCCACTCATTACCTGTATTAACTGCACCTGTTTGAACTCGTTACCTGTATAAAAAGACACCTGTCCACACACGCAATCAAACAGAGTCCGACCTCTCCACAATGGCCAAGACAAGACAGCTGTGTAAGGACATCAGGGATAACATTGTAGACCTGCACAAGGCTGGGATGGCTACAGGACAAGCAGCTTGGTGAGAAGGCAACAACTGTTGATGCAATTATTAGAAAATGGAAGAAGTTCAAGTTGACGGTCAATCACCCTCGGTCTGGGGCTCCATGCAAGATCTCACCTCGTGGGGCATCAATGATCATGAGGAAGGTGAGGGATCAGCCCAGAACGACACAGCAGGACCTGGTCAATGACCCGAAGAGAGCTGAGACCACAGTCTCAAAGAAAACCATTAGTAACACACTACGCCATTATGGATTAAAATCCTGCAGCGCAAAAAAAGGTCCCCCTGCTCAAGCCAGCCCATGTCCAGGCCTGTCTGAAGTTTGCCAATGACCATCTGGATGATCCAGAGGAGGAATGGGAGAAGTTCATGTGGTCTGATGAGACAAAAATAGAGCATTTTGGTCTAAACTCCACTTGCCGTGTTTGGAGGAAGAAGAAGGATGAGTACAACCCCAAGACACCATCCCAATCGTGAAGCATGGAGGTGGAAACATCATTCTTTGGGGATGCTTTTCTGCAAAGGGGACAGGATGACTGCACCGTATTGAGGGGAGGATGGATGGGGCCATGTATCGTGAGATCTTGGCCAACAACCTCCTTCCCTCAGTAAGAGCATTGAAGATGGGTCATGGGTCTCCCGGCATGACAACGACCCAAAACACACAGCCAGAGCAACTAAGGAGTGGCTCCGTAAGAAGCATCTCAAGGTCTTGGAGTGGCCTAGCCAGTCTCCAGACCTGAACCCAATAGAATACCTTTGGAGGGAGCTGAAAGTCTGTAATGCCCAGCGACAGCCCCGAAACCTGAAGGATCTGGAGAAGGTCTGTATGGAGGCGCCAGAGTCCCTCAGCCCAGAGGTGCCTGAGCCCCCACCCCTCTGTCCCAAGCTTCCGCCCCTCTGTCCCAAGCTTCCGCCCCTCTATCCCGAGCTTCCGCCCCTCTGTCCCGAGCTTCCGCCCCTCTGTCCCGAGCTGCCGCCCCTCTGTCCCGAGCTGCCCCTCAGTCCAGTGGGGTCATTAAGTAGGGTTGCCGTGGCTAGGAGGCCACGGAAGAGGACAAGGTGGGGGACTAAGACTACGGTGAAGTGGGGGCTACGTCCAGCACCAGAGCCGCCACCGCGGACAGATGCCCACCCAGACCCTCCCCAATAGGTTCCGGTTTTGCGGCTGGATTCCGCACCTTGGGGGGGGGGGGTACTGTCACACCCTGACCATAGTTTGTTTTGTACTGTCACACCCTGACCATAGTTTGCTTTGTATGTTTCTATGTTTTGGTTGGTCAGGGTGTGATCTGAGTGGGCATTCTATGTTGGATGTCTTGTTTGTCTATTTCTATGTCTGGCCTGATATGGTTCTCAATCAGAGGCAGGTGTTAGTCATTGTCTCTGATTGGGAACCATATTTAGGTTGCCTGGGTTTCACTGTGTGTTTGTGGGTGATTGATCCTGTCCCTGTGTTTTGCACCAGATAGGACTGTTTTAGGTTTTCCACGTTTGTTGTTTTGTTAGTTTATTTGTGTACAGTTTCTTTATTAAAGTACAATGATTAACAACCACGCTGCATTTTGGTCCGCCTCTACTTCACCTAAAGAAAACCGTTACAGACGCATTGGAACGCAGAGCTTTCAAAACATGAGGCACTTCCAGATTGGATTTTCTCAGGCTTTCACCTGCAATATCAGTTCTGTTATACTCACAGACAATATTTTTACAGTTTTGGAAACTTTAGAAGGTTTTCTATCCTAACCTGTCAATTATATGCATATTCTAGCATCTTGTCCTGACAAAATATGCTGTTTACTTTGGGATTGTTATTTTTCTAAAAATGAAAATACTGCCCCCTAGTCACAAGAGGTTAAATAAAAATGAGATGTTGACAAGTTAAACGAGAAGTGAGCCTGGCAAGTAGCCTTTATTTCCACACAGCATCCAGCCTAGCTGACGCGAAGCTGTGCAATTTTGCTTATTTTTTAACACTTTTTTTCACTTGCCTCAGTTGATTTAGTCACCCTAATTTTGGCCATCCTACAAGGGCATAAACTCAAATAACCTCTGAACGGGTTATGATAGAGACATGAGGTTTGGACCATTGAAAAGCAGACCTATTCTAGGTAGTTATTGCAAAGCAGGCCTATTGAAGATAAATATTTGTAGATCAAACAAGTGGTAATGTGGAAAACACATTGCTATAGCATGAATAAGAGAGTTCAGGGAACTCACTGCAGTTGGTTTTAGATCTGTACCTAATGCGGATAGGACGCTACTGAAAATTAGGTTTAGTTACACAAACAACATAATAATAGACAATCAACCTAAAGCTGGATTAAAGGACATGATTGGCAGTGGGTTATTCACCATTGTCAACTATTGATTTGAAGACAAGAATACGCGTTCATAATTTCATCATAGCCTGAAGTGTAAAAAATAATTAATGAGAACTACAGTTATCCGGTGCATGAAAATGTAATCAGTTTCTTCAGTATCTTCAGAACATTTATGCCTACCTAAGCAACATGAAGGGTGCATGACTATGACAAACTCACACAGCCCTCTTTTTGAATGGCTAAGGTAGTCTGTGACAGTATATGTCTGCATTGTGGACTGAGTTCTGAGACCTTCTGATGCATTGAACAAAGGTAAAGTCTGAGGCCCTGTGTGGTTTAACTGCCAGCTCTGGCAAAGGGTTGGGAAATTGCTCACTCAGGGGGAAAATGGCGGTGAGTTTCCTGCTGTCAAGGTGTCCGCTGCTGGGAGAGATTAGGGAGAGGCGAGGGGTAGTGAAAGCACCCCCTGGGTTGAAAGGGAGGGGACGGCTAACGGTAACGGCAGGGGAATTGTAATGGGACACTGTCATCTGAGGTACACCACTGCGGGGTGTAGAGGCCGTACAGACCAGGCATAACTACAGGAGAAAAAGACTGGGCATTGTTTTTTTTATTCCAGAGGACATTCAATGATATTCTCCCTTTATTACCTTGACAAGGCACAGCTATACTGTAGTGGACAGAGGGCATTTCGTCTCATTATTGCACAGAACTTCGTTTTGTGTGGATCCCAGGAAGAGTAGCTGCTGCTTTCGCAACAGCTAAAGGGTATCCTAATAAAATACAAAAAATACCAACATCTATTGTCAGCACGTATTCCTGATGGAATACGTACTGACAGTAGCTCTTGTCCTATTCTGAATGGTCCCCTTCCCTGCAGCATCACTCAGTCATCTTCCTGTCATTCACTTCATCTGAGGAGGACAGGATGAACTCTGCATAATTCACATTCCACTGAATCTTTCAAAAGGTTCATTTGCTACATACAGTAGATACCATACTACTGTATATGACCTGATTTTACTCCACTCACAGTCATTTCTCATTCTTGTGCCGTATACTGAATGAACATCCAGAACATAACATTCGAACATAATTGCATTGCATTGTCTTTTTAATTCATCCGTCTCTTGATTGTTTCTGTCACATCTGGACATGAAAAACCTTTGGCTGGACATGCACACACCCAGCCAGCCATCATAACCCAAGGTGCCCCTGGGTATTGGATGGTAGCTGCCAAACAAGCAGAAAAATAATAAACATAATGATGATTTGTATCCCAGTTGTTGACCTAATGAAGGCTGGTCTCAGTTGGTTCTTCTTGCTGTGATTTATCGAAGTAATTTCCCTCTCAGACCAGTGGGAAGGCAGACAGTGGCCTCAAGCTAATTTCATCACCTGGTGTGTAGCAGCAATCTCATTGACTAGAATTGGCAGCCTTGCCTGCCTGTCTACTTTAAGAATTTTCGCATTTTCACCTTGAGTTAAAAATACATCCTTTACCTTTGTCGATATTGTTTATAGACTACATCGACCTCACTCATCAACATTTAAATAATGATGATTGTGTCAGTTGATGAGAAAAGTTAAGGGAGACAATATTTTTGATGTGCAATATGAAAAATATATACAACAAATCATAGTTTAGTGCTCATATTTATTGATATTATACAAGCTATTAAAGAACTGATTGTCAGACATCTGCATAGGATAAATAAATAATGTTGTGGCACAGCTGTATTTTAGTTTGTTTTCTGGAGGGTAGAAAATTGAAAGTGCTACTCAGAAAAAAGCTCTATTGAAATGCACAAGGGGGAGTATTATATAAATACTGTGTATTCCACTATTGTAATTCACTCAAAATAAACATGACCAATGATGAACTGTAATTGAACTGTATAATAAGTTCAGTCATATGTAGGTGTTGCCTACTAGACAAATATGAAAGAGCTACGTATCACAACATTATTCATATCCTTGGACTGGCCCTAAATAAATAATTGCACAAAATCAAATATCCACAACTCTATTTTTCCCTACAGAAAAACCTGGATTTCTAACATTGGAAGGAAGCACATTGTGGATTGATGAGGAATTCTGCATGGCCAATATCTAATTGGAGTACTCTACCCGACACACATTGCTGTTCAACGTCTTGTCCCTAATCCCTCACAACCACTAATTCTGTTGTATGACCTCAGACATTTCTTAATGTGAAAAGATGACTCCAACACTTATGGTTTTGATTTCTATGAGCTGCAAGGAAAACACTTGAAGAAAAATGTAATTTCAGAAAATACTTGACATTCCCTTGGAAAACTCTTCAAAGAGTTCTTCTCAGTGGAGTTCCCTTTCTTTATTTAGACAGATTGTTCCCTTTCAAATCACATTACAGAGGAAAAGTTTTCATTACTTGAATATGCTTTAATGTAGTTAATATAGTCCACTCCATATTCCCACTTTATGCAATACATACAGATGTAGTATCTAATTTGAGCCAGTTTGCTTAAACACAGGAAATAATGCTGCAGCAACAGGAATTGTGAATTATTATGTGGATTATAATTCATCTACATTTTTCTTGGGGTTGATACATTTTAGAAGCCGTTTTCATGTTCTGTTGTGCAGGAAGAATATCAGCAACAAAATAGTGATCAAATGAAGATCCGACATCTGTAGGTGGAGAGAAACAAACATCTCTTGCACTGGATCAGAGAAAGGTTAATCATGATAATATAATCTGCTTGATTGATGAATTGATTTATGGCACATTCACAAACATATACATAGATATCACTTATATATATATATTATCTCCACTCTAATAAATAGTTCATGTTGTTAATAACTGATTCACTGTTATCTGGGTTTTCTGGGATATAGTCACATGCCCTCCCTGGCCAACCATGGCTGTGCCACTGCTAAATCATGTGAAATCCATAGATTAGGGCCTAATGAATTTATTTAAATAGACTGATTTCCTTATATGAATTGTAACTCTACCATTTTTGAAATTGTTTTATGTTGCGTTTATATTTTTGTTCAGTATATTATCTGATGAAAAAAAAACATTCCAATCCAACTTGTGTCCAATTCCGCAATTACACATTAACTTGAACTGAGGGAGGAAATTATGTTATGCTTTCATTGCTGGGTAGTTGTCATACTGGCCGTGGTTGAATAGCTTGTTTGACAATTATGAAGGCATATTCATTTAATCATGATCAAGCTATTGATTCTCTTACACAAACGGTGTCTGGTATGTAACTGTCACGTCCTGACCATAGAAAGCCTTTATTTTCTATGGTGGAGTAGGTCATTGCATGACTGGGGGTTGTTTTAGTTTATTATATCTATGTGTTAGTCTAGTTTATGTATTTCTATGTTGGCCTGGTATGGTTCCCAATCCGAGGCAGCTGTCTATCGTTGTCTCTGATTGGGGATCATATTTAGGTAGCCTTTTCCCACCTCTTGTTTGTTTGATCTTGTTTTTGTATTGTTGCTTTTGAGCCCTACAAGGCTGTACGTTCGTTTGTTTGTTTGTTTCTCTTTATTGTTTTGTTGCTGGTTCACATTTAAAATAAATATGATGAACCCAAATCACGGGTTCATGGTCTACCCATTATGACGATTGTTACAATAACCAACCTTAAAGGCCTATTTTTAATGGACCAAGACCTTAACGTATGCATCATGTAGATACTGCAATGCTCTATTTTCCGGCTACCCGGATAAAGCACTAAATAAACTTCAGTTAGTGCTAAATACGGCTGCTAGAATCCTGACTAGAACCAAAAAATTTGATCATATTACTCCAGTGCTAGCCTCTCTACACTGGCTTCCTGTCAAAGCAAGGGCTGATTTCAAGGTTTTACTGCTAACCTACAAAGCATTACATGGGCTTGCTCCTACCTACCTCTCTGATTTGGTCCTGCCGTACATACCTATACGTACGCTACGGTCACAAGACGCAGGCCTCCTAATTGTCCCTAGAATTTCTAAGCAAACAGCTGGAGGCAGGGCTTTCTCCTATAGAGCTCCATTTTTATGGAACGGTCTGCCTACCCATGTCAGAGACGCAAACTCGGTCTCAACCTTTAAGTCTTTACTGAAGACTCATCTCTTCAGTGGGTCATATGATTGAGTGTAGTCTGGCCCAGGAGTGGGAAGGTGAACGGAAAGGCTCTGGAGCAACGAACCGCCCTTGCTGTCTCTGCCTGGCCGGTTCCCCTTTTTCCACTGGGATTCTCTGCCTCTAACCCTGTTACGGGGCTGAGTCACTGGCTTGCTGGGGCTCTCTCGTGCCGTCCCTGGGGGGGTGCGTCACCTGGGTGGGTTGATTCACTGTTGTGGTCGGCCTGTCTGGGTTTCCCCCCTTTGGGTTGTACCGTGTCGGAGATCTTTGTGGGCTATACTCGGCCTTGTCTCAGGATGGTAAGTTGGTGGTTGTAGATTTCCCTCTAGTGGTGTGGGGGCTGTGCTTTGGCAAAGTGGGTGGGGTTATATCCTTCCTGTTTGGCCCTGTCCGGGGTGTCCTCGGATGGGGCCACAGTGTCTCCTGACCCCTCCTGTCTCAGCCTCCAGTATTTATGCTGCAGTAGTTTATGTGTCGGGGGCTAGGGTCAGTTTGTTTATCTGGAGTACTTCTCCTGTCCTATTCGGTGTCCTGTGTAAATCTAACGTTCTCTAATTCTCTCCTTCTCTCCTTCTTTCTCTCTCTCGGAGGACCTGAGCCCTAGAACCATGCCCCAGGACTACCTGACATGATGACTCCTTGCTGTCCCCAGTCCACCTGGCCATGCTGCTGCTCCCACTGGCCTGGGCCCTAGGACCATGTCCCAGGACTACCTGACATGAGGACTCCTTGCTGTCCCCAGTCCACCTGGCCATGCTCCTGCTCCAGTTTCAACTGTTCTGCCTTACTATTATTCAACCATGCTGGTCATTTATGAACATTTGAACATCTTGGCCACGTTCTGTTATAATCTCCACCCGGCACAGCCAGAAGAGGACTGGCCACCCCACATATGCTCTCTCTAATTCTCTCTTTCTTTCTCTCTCTCGGAGGACCTGAGCCCTAGGACCGTGCCCCAGGACTACCTGACATGATGGCTCCTTGCTGTCCCCAGTCCACCTGACTGTGCTGCTGCTCCAGTTTCAACTGTTCTGCCTTATTATTATTTGACCATGCTGGTCATTTATGAACATTTGAACATCTTGGTCATTTTCTGTTATAATCTCTACCCGGCACAGCCAGAAGAGGACTGGCCACCCCACATAGCCCGGTTCCTCTCTAGGTTTCTTCCTAGGTTTTGGCCTTTCTAGGGAGTTTTTCCTAGCCACCGTGCTTTTACACCTGCATTGTTTGCTGTTTGGGGTTTTAGGCTGGGTTTCTGTACAGCACTTTGAGATATCAGCTGATGTACGAAGGGCTATATAAATAAATTTGATTTGATTTGATGTATTAATGCATCCTGGAATAAAGAACATGTATCACATTTCTGCTACATTCCCTTATCGCTAGTATCTGAGCTGATATCAAGTACATTTGCTTCCGTTGAAGATATTGACTTTCCAATGGAAAAGTTGCTTTGTTTAACACCTACAGTATGGTACTGTAAAGCGAAGAGATTCTCAAATATAACATAAAAAAGTCCAATGATATTCCCATGATGCAAATGGAAACCTCAAGAACATAACTGCCACTTCAAACCACCCCGAGGCATCGCTACAACCTGACAATCTGAGTTTTTTTCTCTCTCCTCCTGTCAACACAAACAAGAATAATAATCTCTAGATATCTTTACAAAGCTAATGCCCTTAAATGGAATTTCAAAAATATAATTAATGCATTCAAACTGAGGGGAAATAACCAGAGTGGTTAAAGAATGATTGTCAAATGCCTAACTTGGATATGTATGACAGCCTTTCTTTTCGTAGGAGACAGTACTGTTCGTGAAACAATCTTTAATCATTTGAGAGGACAGAGGAGACAATAGTTGATTCTACATCATCTGTTTTCTGCATGTCTGAAACACAGCTTGATCACAGCGGAGAGACACACACATCAGACATAGTATACATCAGGCCCTAGCCTTGCAGACAAACTAGTCCTATGGGAAAACTAAAAGATAGCCCTTGGGTTTTATATGCAGTATCTAATGATGGTACTTGTTATATGGTTCTAAATGAGTGGTAGAGGGATGATTTAGGCTATCTTGCAAATGCACTGGATCTCATAATACATTGACAAACAGATCTAAATGGCTCACACTAATGTGCAGTCCTTGAATCAACTGTCCTAACCATCTCAAAATAATACATATAACTGTTTTTCCCATTACATTTGAGATATAATCTATTCTTTAATTTAGATTAATCAGAATGATTTTATTGATGGAAGTGGAAATATATTTAAGTTCTATTTTAAATCATCCTTAGCTTAATACAGTCAGTCTTTGATCAAACTCTATACATTCATCAGATTGGTACTGTGTGCATCATTATCCTCCATGACACTTCCCCCTAGCAGCTCGTTTTACATTTCCGCACTGCTACATAAAATCAGCTTTCATTTCCCATGGAAATGAATGTTGCCCTCAATGTCAAATTGTTGTTAGGATGAACAAATAATGTCCGCTTGTTCCAGAAAACAGTGCTTTGTTCCCCATTACAGAATGTCAGAAGGTGCACTGTGAGTAAGAAATCAAGCGGCAGGCTTGCTGCAATCTCGTTCTCTTCAGAGTGGACTGTCGATGATGATGATGATGATGCATAGTGTTACTCCACGGAGAAGAGGAATCAGACAGACAATTAAAGGGAAGCCTCTAATGGAATATTCCAAGTTAACCTAACAGGCTTTTTGGCACTAAAGAGAAACAAAGAGGATACAAAAGGTACCATATCATTCCTGTTTTGGCAAATAAATAAATATAAACACAAAATGGCCATTGTATCTTTAGGACCGAGTGATTAGTGGCAATACTGAGTTTGTTTTGTAGCTATCATCATGGCTCAGTATAATGTAATCATCTGATTGATTCATCAAAATAAATTCATTATATAAGCTCTATATTTGCCTCCCATTTAACATGGGGATGTAGCCCTGAGAGAAATGTAGAACTGGGCCATGCACATGCTTGGTACAGTATCGATCCGCAGTGACAACTCTCTGAAATTCAAAGTAGCAGGGAGAAGGAATTGGGAAGGGGGCAGGCAGAGGCAGATCCTAATGTGATTTCCCAGAGAAAAATAGTCCTCTTCTCTCCCTGATGCATTTCTTCCCTAGTTCAAACTGCTCTATACTGGTCTTGGGGTCGTTCCATGTCATTTCAGCAAGCCATGACACCAACCATCTCAGATTGTTCTGAAATCGTTTCTGTAGTTAGAAACGGATAAGATTATTATTCCTGCAACATTGTTTGTTGAAATATAATTAGATCTCTGAGAAATTAAGTTCATTGATTGCCCCCAAATATATAGGACTCTTAATATTTAAAAAATTATAGTACCTAACACCCGATTTGGACCAAACTTCTTTCTAACAATGAGTAAGACATGAGAAATCCAAATCAATTGTATTTTATTAGGATCCCCAATGGATGTTGCGAAAGCAGCAGCTACTCTACCTGGGGTCCACACAAACCATAAAACATGACATAATACAGAACATTAATAAACAAGAACAGCTCAAGGACAAAACTACATAAATACAAAAATGGAGCACACAGGTAAAATATCAATAAGTACACATACAAAATACCTAGTTCAAATAGACAAGAGGCGTTGGGCCGTGATATGTTGCTTTATCAATTTTTTAAAACCAGGTCTGCTGTTAATTTGAGCAAAATGAGATGAAAGGGAGTTACTGTACGCTTTCTTGAATTTGCTCTGGATTTGGAGACCGCGAAAAGACCCCTGGTGGCATGTCTAGAGAGGTAAGTGTGTGTCAGAGCTGTGTGTAAGTTGACTTTGCAAACAATTTGAGATTTTTAACACAATGTTTATAATGAAATTAACAGGTAATGCGGTCAGTCTTTCCTCATAGCATTAATATTAGCCCTCTAATTACAATGAGGAGCAAGACGTGCGACTCTGTTCTGGGCCAGCTGCAGCTTAACTAGGTCTTTCTTAGCAGCACTTGACCACATGGCTGGACAATAATTGTGAGCATCCAGGACTTGGTTTTTGGAGTGTGGTGACAAAAAAGCAGAGCATCTCTTTATTATGGACATACCTCTCCCCATCTTTACAACAGTTGAATATACAGTCATGGACAAAAGTTTTGAGAATGACACAAATATACATTTTCACAAAGTCTGCTGCCTCAGTTTGTATGATGGCAATTTGCATATACTCCAGAATGTTATGAAGTGATCAGATGAATTGCAATTAATTGCGAAGTCTTTGCCATGCAAATGAACTGAATCCCCCAAAAAACGTTTCCGCTGCATTTCAGCCCTGCCACAAAAGGACCAGCTGACATCACGTCAGTGATTCTCTCGTTAGCACAGGTGTGACTGTTGACGAGGACAAGGCTGGAGATCACTCTGTCATGCTGATTGAGTTCGAATAACACACTGGAAGCTTCAAAAGGTGGGTGGTGCTTGGAATCATTGTTCTTCCTCTGTCAACCATGGTTACCTGGAAGAAAACATGTGCCTTCATCATTGGCAAGGATATTGCTGCCAGTAAGATTGTACCTAAATCAACCATTTATCAGATCATCAAGAACTTCAAGGAGAGCAGTTCAATTGTTGTGAAGAAGGCTTCAGGGTGCCCAAGAAAATCCAGTAAGCGCCAGGACCATCTCCTAAAGTTGATTCAGCTGTGGGATCGGGGCACTACCAGTACAGAGCTTGCTCAGGAATGGCAGCAGGCAGGTGTGAGTGCATCTGCACACAAAGTGAGGCAAAGACTTTTGGAGAATGGCCTGGTGTCCAGAAGGGCAGCAAAGAAGCAACTTCTTTCCAGGAAAAACATCAGGGACAGACTGATATTCTGCAAAAGGTACAGGGATTGGACTGCTGAGGACTGGGGTAAAGTCATTTTCTCGGATGAATCCCCTTTCCGATTGTTTGGGGCATCCGGAAAAAAAGCTTGTCTGGAGAAGACAAGGTGAGCGCTACCACCAGTCCTGTGTCATGCCAACAGTAAAGCATCCTGAGACCATTCATGTGTGGGGTTGCTTCTCAGCCAAGGGAGTGGGCTCACTCACAATTTTGCCTAAGAACACAGCCATGAATAAAGAATGGTACCAACACATCCTCAGAGAGCAACTTCTCCCAACCATCCAGGAACAGTTTGGTGACAAACAATGCCTTTTCCAGCATGATGCAGCACCTTGCAATAAGGCAAAAGTGATAACTAAGTAGCTCAGGGAACAAAACATCGATATTTTGGATCCATGGCCAGGAAACTCCCCAGACCTTAATCCCATTGAGAAATTGTGGTCAATCATCAAAAAACAGGGTGGACAAACAAAAACCCACAAATTCTGACAAACTCCAAGCATTTATTATGCAAGAATGGGCTGCCATCAGTCAGGATGTGGCCCAGAAGTTAATTGACAGCATGCCAGGGCGGATTGCAGAGGTCTTGAAAAAGAAGGGTCAACATTGCAAATATTGAGACTGCATCAAATTCATGTAATTGTCAATAAAAGCCTTTGACACTTATGAAATGCTTGAAATTATACTTCAGTATTCCATTGTAACATCTGACAAAAATATCTAAAGACACTGAAACAGCAAACTTTGTGGAAAATAATATTTGTGTCATTCTCAGAACTTTTGACCATGACTGTATATGACAGTTTACAATCTAAGGTAACACCAAGTAATTTAGTATCTTCAACTTGTTCAACAGCCACACCATTCATTACCAGATTCAACTGAGGTGATTTGATTTGTACCAAATACAATGCTCTTAGTTTTAGAGATGTTCAGGACCAGTTTATTACTGGCCACCCATTCCAAAACGGACCACAACTCCTTGTTAAGAGGTTCAGTGACTTCTTTAGCTGTACATGTACAAAGCATACATGGACACACAGGCTTTGTGTAATGCCAGTGGCAAGTCATTAGTATTTTTTTTTTTTTTTTTTTTTAAGTAGTTTTTATATGCACAAATTTGTTTACAACACTGTTAATAAGCATGTGTCCTTTGACACAATAATCCATCCACTTGACAGTTGTGGCATATCAAGAAACTGACTAAACAGCATGTTCATTACACAGGTGCACCTTGAGCTGGGGACAATAAAAGGCCACTTTAAAATGTGCAGTTTTGTCCCACAACACAATATCTGTAATCAAGCCCTTTTGTGGGGGGATACTTATTCTGATTTGCTGGGCCTGGCTCCCCAGTGGGTGGACCTGGCTGCCAGGTGGGTGTGCCTAAGCCCTCCAAGGCCATAGCTGCACCCCATGTGAAATCCATAGATTAGGGCCAAATGTATTTATTTCAATTGACTGATTTCCTTATACGTATGAACTGTAACTCAGTAATATATTTGAAATTGTTGCATGTTGCGCTTTATATTTTTTCAGTATAGCATTGTATCTGGTCAAAAATTATTTTCAACAGTTTGCTAAGAGCTGGCAGCAAGCTGATATATCTGCTATTAGAACCAGTAAAGCCCCCTTTACCACTCTTGGGTAGCAGAATGACTTTGGCTTCCCTCCAGGCCTGAGGACAAACACCTTCCTCTAGACTCAGATTGAAGATATGACAGACTATGGCCATTCCTATCAGGTTGGTCATTATTGATTGATAACAATAATTGTTCCACCTCTCCCACACTAACTTTACATAGTTCAAAATTACAATGCTTTTCTTTGATTAATAGTTTTTTTCTGCATGAATATGATGGCTCACTGTTCATTGTTGGCATTTCCTGCCTAAGTTTGCCCACTTTGCCAATGAAGTAATCATTAAAACAATTGGCAACATCAAATGGTTTTGTGATGAATAAGCCATCTGATACGATAAAAGCTGGGGTTGAATTAGTTTTTCTGCCCATAATTTCATTTAAAGTACTCCAGTTTTCCATCGTTCATCTTGGTTTCATAATACAGTTTTCTTATTTATTTTTTGGTTACATCATTTCTTAATTTGCAGTAAATCAGCCAGTCAGATGTGCAGCCAGACTTATTATCCACTTCTTTTGCACCATCTCTTTCAACCATACAGTTGTTCAATTCCTCATCAATCCAAGGAGCCTTAACAGCTCTAACAGTTAGGTCCTTATTAACAGGTGCATGTTTATCAATAATTGGAAGAAGTAATTTCAGTGCTCCTTAATCACATCAGGCCAACACATTTTGTATACATTTTTTTACCCCTTTTTCTCCCCAATTTCGTGGTATCCAATTGATAGTTAGTCTTGTCCCATCGATGAAACTCCCGTACAACCCAGCTGAGCTGCACTGCTACTTGACAATGCCACAATGCCGCTTAACCCGGAAGCCAGCTGCACCAATGTGTTGGAGGAAACACAATGCATTGGCTACCGTGTCAGCAGAGTGAGTCATAGGAGTCAACAGAGTGTGCTGGGACAAGAACATCCCTGCCAGGCCAAATCCTCCCCTAACTCATACAACGCTGGGCCAATTGTGTGGCTCCCCACGGGTCTCCCAGTCGCGGCCGGCTGCAACAGAGCCTGGACTCAAACCAGGACCTCTAGTGGCATAGCTAGCACTGTAATGCAGTGCCTTAGACCACTGCACCACTCATGAGGCCCCAACAATATTTTTAATATCATCCACATAAGGCACAGCAAAATATTTTACACTATTTTAGGCCCAGCTTTTGGAACTTTGGCTTTCCTGGATATAGCCACTATATTGTGATCAATGCATCTAATGTGTATGGATACAGATTTAGAACAAAGTTAAATAGTATTGGTAAAAATGTGATCAGTACATGTGGATGATCTTGTTCCTGTCATGTTTGTAAACACTTTGGTATGTTGATTAATAACCTGAACCAGATTGCATGCACTAGTTAGTGAGAAGCTTCCTCTTGAGCGTACAGCTTGATGAAAACCAGTCGATATTAAGGTCCCCAAGAATGTAGACCTCTGTTTACATCACTTACACTATCAAGCATCACACAATAATAGGCTTTAGATGAGGCAGGTGAACGTGCAACCACAGCACTTCAATAACACTTGACATGAGATCCTCTCTAAGCATTACAGTGCTCTGAATATACATATACAGTATATAGCAACCCCTCCCCATATGCATTCCTATCTCTTCTATAGATGCTATATAGAAGATCAGATCTCCAGATCTCCCCTTACAGAGGGAGAGAATGGGTGTTAATCAGTGATTTTTTATGTCTGAGGCTTTGCCCTTGAATCATGGTTGTCAGACGTTTGTTGATCCCGTCTGAATCCCTGTATACCAGGGTCCACATCCAACTGATGTCCCTATTCAATATAAATACATTCAGTTCCCAGACCCAGATGGGTTTCCCCTGTTTTCTCAGACAGCATTTCACTGAGTAGAGCTGGCCCCTAGTCTGCATTGCTTGCTGTTTCAAATCAAAATCAAATCGAACCTAATTTGTCACATGCATCAAATACAACAAGTGTAGACCTTACTGTGAAATGCTTACTTACAAGTTCTTAACTCTTCTTGAACTCCACTTTAGGTTAAGGAAATATTTACTAAATTAACTAAAGTACAAAATTATCATAATAACAAGGCTATATAGAGAGGATATATAGAGTCAGTGTGCAGGGTACAGGTTAGAAATCATTTTACATGTAGGTAGGGGTGAAGTGACAATGTATAGATAATAAACAGTGAGTAGCAGCAGTGTACAAAAAAAATGGGGGGGGGGGGGTTCAATGTAATAGTCCGGTGGCCATTTGATTAATTGTTCAGCAGTCTGATGGATTGGGAGTAGAAGCTGTTGAGGAGCCTTTTGGTCCTAGACTTGGTGCCCCGGTACCTCTTGCAGTAGCAGAGAAAACAGTCTATGACTTGTGTGACTGGAGTCTCTGACAATTGTATGGGCTTTCCTCTGGCACCGCCTATTAAATAGGTCCTGGATTGCAGGAAGCTTGGCCCCAGTGATGTAAGGGGCCGTACGCACTACCCTCTGTAGTACCATATGGACAGATACCGAGCAGTTTCCATACCAGGCAGTGATGCAACCGGTCAGGATGGTCTCGATGGTGCAGCTGTATAACTTTTTGAGGATGTGGGGACCCATGCCAAATCTTTTAAGTCTCTTAAGGAGGAAAATGTTTTGTTGTGCCCTCTACAAGAGTGTCTTGGTATGTTTGGACCATGATAGATCGTTGGTGATGTGGACACCATGGAACTTGAAACTCTCGACTCGCTCCACTAGATTCCCGTTGATGTTAATGGGGGCCTGTTCGGCCTGCCTTTTCCTGTTGTCCACGATCAGCTCCTTTGTCTTGCTCACATTGAGGGAGAGGTTATTGTCCTGGTATCACACTATCATGTCTCTGACCTCCTTCCTGTAGGCTGTTTCATCATTGTCGGTGATCAGGCCAACCACTGTTGTGTCGTCAGCAAACTTAATGATGGTGTTGGAGTCATGTTTGGCCACACAGTCATGGGTGAACAGGGAGTACAGGAGGGGACTAAGTACACACCCACGTGGCCTCAGTGTTGAGGATCAGCGTTTGCAGATGTGTTGTTGCCTAGCCTTACCACCTGGGGGCAGCCCGTCAGGAAGTCCAGGATCCAGTTGCAGAGGAAGGTGTTTAG